>NC_056727.1:1230212015-1230217015 GCF_019279795.1 Protopterus annectens | reverse complement strand
CTTAGGCTAAGTTATATTTTGTCTTAGCAGATTCCCTCTGTGTCCCACACAGAGATAAGAAAAAGACTTCTGCTAATAGGCAACAGTACTTCATTAATCCTGGCTGCTGCAGCGTGATCAATATTGAAGGTGCAGCTTGGTTGGACTTAGATTCGCTTGTGTATTAGGCAGTTACAGTAAGTGAGTGCAGATCTCCATGAGTCACTTGTGTATTAATCTGGCAGCTAACAGCTCATAGATTCCTCTGTGACTGACTGGTTATATTTGGTGGTATCTCATTATACTATGAGATTCCTGTCTTAGCAAAGATTGTGACTGAAAAGTATGTGATGCAGCTCAGACATTATATTAATCTAGGCAGATAACGGCTCACAAATTCCTATTTAGTATCTCATTATACTTGTCTTATAGCCCCTGCAGCTCAGGGATTGACAGGAGGTGTGTGTGTGTAAGTAGACTTTTATGATGGAAGTGTTCTGAATTGGGCAGTTTTTTATTACTGGTTCATGCATTTTGTTTCATTGCCTACTGAAAAAATGTTCAAACAAATTTAAAATGTGCTCTAACAAGTGTGCTGTATTATACAAGGAATATAATTTACTAAAGCCATGTATGTTTCTTGTTTTGTGTGCAAGGGGCCAGTGATTTGAAAACGGCCCAAAAGGTAATCTTTATCCACCACTGGCCAGATGTATTTTCTTTGGATGTGGTGCATGTTTCAATGCTATTTTAATGAATGTGAGTTTCAAGGGTAGAAGTTTTAATGCCAAATCTATTTTCATTGTGAGACAGTTTAACAGGTGTCTATTGGTGTTCGTCCATTGTGCTGTAAAGTGTAAAAATTAAAACCCAAATAATCATTGTAGAAGTAAAGTAGTATGCACACATTAGTGTTTATGGTAAATGAGGCAAAATAGCCAGGTAAAGGGACATTGGGAATGGCTGCAGGGTGACTCTGGTGCCATATTTTGTTTGCCTGTTCTTCAATTTGCACAAAAGTTGGTATCCCACAATTCCACGGGAGTGGGCGGGGTTACATAATTATTTATGCAAATTTTATGTTAAACAGTGTACAGATTTGTACCTATTTTTCATGGGCCTTGTCCAGATTTTTGATGTTTCAAGGTTGAGAGGTATGATGTGTGTGTGTGTGTGTGTGTGTGTGTGTGTGTGTATATATGTATGTGTGTAATATATATATTGTGTGTGTGTGTATATATTATATATATATATATATATATATATATATATATATATATATAATATATAATGTGTGCGTGTGTATATATGTATGTGTGTATATGTGTGTGTGTGTATATATATATATATATATATATATATATATATATATACACAATATATCTATACATATAATATCTATACATATAATATATCTGTACATATATATATAATATATCTATACATATACACACAGTGGATTTAAAAAGTGTACACAGCCCTGTTAAAATGCCAGGTTTTTGTGATATAAAAAAACGAGACCACAATAAATAATTTCAAAACTTTTCCCACCTTTAATGTGACCTATAACCTGTACAGTTAATTTGAAAAACAAATCTGTTAGGGGAAAAATATAAAAAATAAAGTACAGTAAGCTGATTGCATAAGTATCAACATCCTTACACTAATACTTTGGAAGCATTTTTTGATTTAATTACAGCATTCAGTCATTTACTCAGTTGCCTGCTACTGCAAAAGCCATGGTTCTCAGCTTACAAAGCATCATAGGGTTCTCATTGTTGAAATGTATCCGTCAGGAGAAGGGTACAAAAAGATTTCCACAGCATTGGATATGCAGTGGAACACAGTGAAGACAGTTATTAAAAAGTGGAGAAAATATGGGATATTAACTCAGCGAGCTTGATATTAACTCAGCACAGCTCCTTGTGGGTCCTGCAGAGTGATTCAAGCAGCAGAGAGCGAAAGAGTGACTCCTCCTTGATATAAGTATACTTTTTGTGGCTTTTCAAGTGTTTACTGTCTAGCGACTGCATTTCTACCCGTTTGCTACAAGTTTCTACTGCATTTAACTGTTGTTTTGTGTTTTTGCACTTTAAAGTTTCTTTTGTTGCAAATTGTAACTGTTTAGGCTACACACTCAAGTGCGATAGCCGTTTAAAGCATTTAATAGTAGTTACTGCCTGTTTTTCTGCACTGTTCTGAAAAAAAAAAAAAAAAACAAATTCTCTTGTTTCCCGCCTTACTGAGCTAGAATAGTCCAGTATCAGAGCTTGCTGATCCCTGGGCTTTGTTTTGGTTCCTGTAACTGTTCCATGGCCTTATTTGGCAAGGAGGAAGCTTCTTTGTTCACCAGTGGGAGTGGGGCGCACTGAGCAGCCTATTTGTCCATTTTGGAGTGTTATCAGCCAGAAACTAGTAGTCGATTGGCCATTTTGGGTCAATTCCCAGCTCTTTTCAACCCCCTGCTATAAAGCACGCTTTAGCGCAGAGTTGCCACAGGAGCACACAAGAGCAGTGGCGGTTAATTAAGGTTTAACTATTCAGGCTACCTAAAGTCCACTCTTCATTTTTTCCCTTAGAACAGCTCTTCTTGAACTCTACTTCTAATCTAACCAGCCTATTCTCTATCTGAAAAGTTCAGCTCTACTTGATGCCTAGGTAGACTATTCTCTATCTGGAAAGCTTAACACTTGCTCCTAAAGTACTTTTTACTCTGATATAGCACTTTTTATTATACATAGTACCCCACCAGCCTAAAACCCCTATTTCGATCACCCACATCCCTTGAAGTCTTTTCAAACTCAATTACATAAAGTTTTTGTCTTCCTTCTAGCATGTCGAGGGGTCAGTTGCTAGCGTCCTCTCCTGCTCAGCTGGCGAATCTGGGAATATTGAGGCAATGTTACAATTGCCTCATGTACACAGACAACCCTCTCCTTTTCCCGCAAAACACAAATACATGTGAGAGATGCAACTATATAGCCAAACTGGAGGCTGAGCTCTCTCAACATAGGACTGGCAAGACCAGACAGGAGGAGAAGGTAACCACACACATCACAAACCCAGTCTCACATGGTACTATCACAACTTCAAATCATACACATAAACACACAAAGACATACTCGGAGGCTCTGATCAAAAATCTACCAAAACAGCAGAGGCCACCAAAGCAGACACCCAAACAACTGCCACCTCAGGACACAACACATGCAACACAGACCACAAAGTCAGTGTGCCAAACAGTCACAGCCCTTAAGGCCAAACACAATGCCAGACACTCGTCATAGGTGACTCCATAGTCAGACACGCTGACATCCCACTCACCAGATTGAGTAAGGAGAAGGTCACAGTAAGCTGCCTGTCGGGCGCTAGAATCTGCCACATAACGCAAGCACTCAGGTCACTCAACAGCAAGTACAAGTATGACTCAGTCATTGTCCATGCTGGTGTGAATGACCTGAGACGTACCTCCCTGGACTACATGAAAAGAGACATAGAGGAGCTCTCTGATTATGTAGCCCAGGCAGGTATGACCCTGACCTTGAGCAGTATCCTACCTTCACCAAGAATGATGCCACCATACAGAGACAAGATGATCAGCTTTAATAATTGGCTTAATCTCTGGTGTCATTCAAAGGGGATCCAATGTCTGTCTGCCTGGGATGACATGCTGGACAAGCCACGCTGCTTCAAGGGACGGCTTGCACCTGTCACCCCTAGGCTTCCGGATACTGGCAAAGGCTCTTGCCACCCCATAGTGCCTTTTTTAGGCAAGGCTCAAATTCTAAACCTACCACCCTAGAACACAAAAAAGAAAAAAACTAAGGGTAATGCTGCTCAATGCCAGAAGTCTCAACCTCAAGATGCACGCACTCGAAGCCCTTCTCAGTATGGAGAACATCGATGTCTGTGCTGTGACTGAAACCTGGTTCAAGGCTCCTGAGAGCACCCCGGCACTATCAGGTTATACCTCATATCATGCGTTCCGGCCCCAAAATCCGGACCACACCAAGAAAGGAGGGGGGGTATCCATATTCATCAAGGATACCCACACCTCCAGGTTGGTGGCAACGCACGAGGCATTGGAGACCATCTAGGTGCAATTAACTGTAGGCAAGACTGCTGTGCAATTTGTAGCATGTTACAGGCCACCCTCTCAAACTCGGGAACCTCACACAGCTTTCCTGTAAACACTGGAGGGGATAAATGTATCTCCAAGCACCATCATATTAGGTGATTTCAACTATCCGAATATAGACTGGGATCATTACTCAAGCCCCAACACTCTAGCCCAAAGGTTCCTAGAGTTCATAAACTCTAATGCCATGGAACAACTAGTCACCATCCCCACAAGAGGAGGAAGCATACTAGATCTCATTATCACTAACATGGGGACACAATGTTCAACACCGGAAGTATACCCCTCATTGGTGAGATCAGATCATAAACTAATCTCACTGGAAGTCCACATCCCGCCCCCACCCCAGATAAAATAGACCACTGTGAAGAACTTCTCAAAAGCCGACTTCACACTTCTTAAGACTGGTGTGGTTTCCTTCAAGGCCCCCGAGCCAGCGGAAACCATTACCCAAGCCGCTGAATCACTTACAAATGCCTTCTACCAGCACCTCCAGGATTGCATGGATCAGGCAATCCCAAACAAAACAAAGACTCTTTGCACCAAAGGCAAGCGCCCAGTCTGGTGGACCCCAGCCATAAACAAGCTCTATAATAAAAGGAGAAAGCTACTACAAGATAGAGCAAAATCCTTAAAAGGGAAGACCCCCTTGATCATTATAAGTAAAGAACTACGATCACTCATAAAATCATCCAAGGCAAATTTTGAGAGAAAAGTCGCTAAGGGCTCAAAAGACAATCATAAGGCCTTTTTTAGCTATGTTAGAAACCTGGGAGGAAACTCCCAGATATGCTCAGAATTAGTTCAAAATGATGTAAAAATCACTGAACCAACAGACATTGCCAACATACTGGCTGACAAGTTCAGCGCAAATCCCCCCCCT
>NC_056727.1:1229999515-1230207015 GCF_019279795.1 Protopterus annectens | reverse complement strand
GTAAGAGAATGGAAAGAATAGTCATGAAACTATTAAACAATGACATAGGAAACCTTCATTCATTGGACCCAACAAGGCTAGTTTGGTTTTGACGAGGGCAGTTCATGGCTACTCAACTTGGGGGACTTCTTTGAAAAGGACACCAAAGCAGTAGATGAGGGCAAATGGTACATACTGCCAACTTTGACGTGGCCTAGATATTTTGACACAGTACCCTACATGGGCATTATAGTCAAACCCGTGAAATTGGATATAAACACATATGTCCCCCACTACTGTTCATTTTGGCGTGTACTTCTTGGAAGTCAAGGCCAGCTTCAGAGGCCTCCAGTTGACCAAGTTTGCAGACAACTGCAAATTGGGGGCAGTCAGAATCCTCCAAAGACACAGAAACCCACCAAGAAGGCTTGACGCAGACTAGTAACTGATGCTAGAGCCATGGCTTAAAATTCCATGCCAAGAAATGCAAAATGGTATCCTTTGGGAAAACGGCTACCCCTAGAAACTATCTCATTGATAGTACACCCATTAGCGAAGATCCAGTAGTCGGACACTTAAGAACATATGCCGACAGTAACCTGGCATTCTACCTTAATGTGTCTACGCTGGCAAGAAAATTGTTCCGTGTTGCCCAGCTTATAAACAAGGCTACACCATCTAGGTCTTGTGATGTTATTGTTCACTGTATTCTGCCCTCATCGGACCGTTCATAGAGCTTCCTAACAGAATACAGGACATTTAATGACTTGTCCTTCATAGACCACCTCAAAGTCCTGTCTTTATATGCTGCCTACACTGTACCTCTGAGCTGTATAAACCTTTGCTGAATATCCAGATTTTTGCCTCGTATCTTTCTCATAAAACTGTAGTTTTCTGGCAAATCATTGAAGATTGAAGTTAGAAAATAATGAGCGGCAGTTGTGTTTCTGACTCTGTACCCTTCGGAAAAATGTATGTTAATGCAAAATATGTTAGTCTATCAACTTTAAGTTTGTAAAAATATTTAAAAATTGTCCTTTTTTGGGGGGGTCTTTGTTCCTCCATTATGTATGGTTTTATCCACATTTATTGCTCTAAGAGGTTGAGGGGTGTGGTCTACACACTGCTGAGAGGCGATTTGTGTCTGGCATACAAGACATTCTGTGACCCCACTCTCATGAACCTGCTACACATTTTGCAAAGCAGATAGCATCAGAATTACCCAATCTAAGTACCTAAACCTTGACTGTGACAGTGACATAAATAGGGCATGCTGGAGCGACAGCTATGCGTCACACAGGCTTTCCTGTCTCTGGAACTGACTTCATCCATGTGAAGCAGAGTTCAGTGGATGGGGAACTGGAAACTTACCCCTAGTCTGATACCTGTGTCTCTAAATGAGCAGAGGCAGCCTATAAATACTAGACCACCCAGACCCACATATACTCCTTAAAATACCATTGAGTGCCAAAAATCATCAAAATATACTTGGGGAAACATGGCTATGTTTAAAAAGACATTAAGAGTCATTAGATCAGTATACACTATGAATCTACTTATTTAGATATAAACTGTATGATGAAAAGGGACTTTCTTAAAATAGTGAATATGTGGTGAATAAAGGACAGTTTGACGTAGGTTACTGGATCCCTGACTACAGGATCAAATGATGTATTTTGTCAATGTGATAGTTACAGGGGGACTTGCTTTTCCCAAATGATATAATTATACATTTCTTGGCATTTGGTTTTAGTCTATGGTTTTGACACCAGCTATTTGTTTGGGACACCATCCTGGAGGATCATGGTGTCCTTTGGAGAGTTTATGGTGGCACAAATTTTGCATTCAGCTGCAGACTTTGTCAGCCACAAATCTGTAACATTAGCCTTGAGCTCTGAGAAGTAAATGCCAAAGAGGAGCAACCCAAGGACTGAACCCTGGGAAGTACTGCTAGTGACATGTCATTTGGAAGAGGGAGAGACACCCACCTTTATTTCCTGGGTCCTGTTTGGGTCACTTTACTGTCATGTGAGTTGCAGAGAGATTTGCATTTAGCTCAGAGAGCTATCTGTGATACTTTAACCATGGAATAGTGTAGGATGCCTTTGCAAGGTCTAGATAATGAAATATGCACTTATTTGCCATTATCCTTTGCTACAATAACTTTTAGTAAGTAGGATCTGCCCTGAAAAAATCTGGACTGGCTTGGGTCAAGAGTCTGCAGGTTACCCGTATCCTTATTTATTAATTTCATAATGATCCTTTCTGTAACCTTACAGATGATGCTGGTCAAGTCCATCCAGTTCTCCATGATTACTGGTTACTTTAGTTCCACAAATAAGATGTGTTCTTAAATGTCACTGTTGCAGAGATCATCCTCCACAGAGACAGTCTACCCAAAAGATGTACAAGGAAGAGTGGAAAGGGATTGTTTGTCTGGGTAGTAGCACAAAGCTTGGACTTTTATTCAGTCTCAATAGCTTTTAGAAACTTGATGCAAGTTGTTATTTTTTCATCATAGTTTGGATGCCACCTAACTATTACATAGGCTAAGATTGTATGCCCCTAACCTCAAACCCCAGTTATGTCTGTAAAGCCACTCCAAGAAGTACCCATCTCTTTAGCCTCACATTAGAAATAATGTTCCTCTGTGGGACTTTACTTCATGCTAGAAAACACACACACACACACACACACACACACACACACACACACACCTGCAGAGCCTTTTTATATCCTTAAAGAGTTTTTCTATAGTGGTTATTTTTGCTGAAAATGTAAGGAGGGTGTTTCTTAAAGTGCTAAGTGCTGAATCTGCTCTGTGTCAAGTAACACAGCCTGTTAATTTGCCTACTTTTTGTCAGTGTTGTAGTCAAGACAAGTGTCTATGTTCATCGTGCATACAGCTGCAGTAATCACAGATGGGTTCTCTGCCGTCAGGCGGTCCCTCGGTCGGCCGAATTCCAAAGTCTAGGTCCGGCGTCGGTTGTTGTCGCTTTCTTTCCTGACGTCAATGAGGCAGGGGTATATAAGACACAGCCGACGCCATTTTCTTCAGTCTTTTTTGCCGCGCGGTGCCTGAAGCAGAAGCAGTTCGCAAGTGCCAGTCGGCCAGCTCCTGAATTTACGAAAAATTGGAAACCGAAGTCTTCTTTAAAGCTAAGTACCCCGTTGGGGAAACTTTTCTTGCCTCTGACCGATGTCAGAAAAAGTTAACAATTGTATTTTCTTGTGGGAAGCAAATACCGCATAAGGATTTCCATTCCCTCTGCATACCTTGTTTAGGCCCAGACCACGACGTCTCGGGCTGTCGCTTTTGCGCTACTTTCAATAAACGCACTAAGCGTCGGGCGGAGTTCGCCCAACACCTTTTTGGGTAAAGCCTTTGATTATAAAATGTCGGAGACTCCGACTACAAGGACCGACACGCGAGGTCCGCGGTCTCCACCGACACCATGCCAAAACCGGCTACACGTGGTCCGGTTCTCAGCGAGACGCCAATGCAGTCCCTGACTACCGACTACACTTCTTTGGTGGTGTCTTCTGTAACCGAGACCGCAGGTACCTCTGCCCATACCCAGAATACAACCACCGAAGCCACTGTGTGTGTTGAGCCTCCTAATGTGGACAGGTCCACTTCCACCCATGGTGTTTTTAGACCTTCATCTTCCTTTTCCATTAAGGCCTTTACTAAGTCCAAATTAGCCAGGCACCCCAAGAGGCCTGTTGCACAGGGCCCATCTCCAGGCCCCATGCCTAAAAGGCAGATGCTTAAAATGGCTGAGGATTTAGTTACTCTTATCAGGGGTTCCCAACCCCCTCCAGACAAGAGACCCAGAGTGGAGGAAGATTCTCCCTCTTCTGATCAGGGCTCCATTTTTTCAGAACATTCTGATGTAGAGGAACACTCTTACTCCCCTTTTGAAGATTCTGATGCAGAGCAGTCCATTCCTTCCGTATCTCCTCCAGAGGATTTTTCTTTTGGGGAAACCTTGCACACCTTGAGGGAACACTTCCATTGGGAAGGCCACGACTTTTCTGATTCCAAGAAAAGACTTGGGGAATTTCTTTACCTCAACACAGACCTCTGGCGATACCTCCTGTCTTGGACATACTTGATGATAGTATAACAACAAACGGAGGTCTAACCACGGTCAGAGATTCACAGTTCAAATAATTCACTTACAAAATCTCCGTAGTAAAAGTAAAAAAGATGATTTATTCCATGGACAAGCAGATGAGTGCTTTCGCGTAGTGGAACCTACGCTTCTTCAGATATTAAAAACACAAAAAGCTCTCCCTTTTTTATACTAGATATGGTGGGAAGAGTAACATTAATTGACAATCAATTATCTAATCAAACAATTAATCAAGCTGTGAAATCTCACTGACAGTAAAAAATAGCTGACTGATCAGGCTCCTGAATAGGAGAATGCACATTTAATATAAGCACAAATAAATACAGTCATCACCTTAAACTGTTGTTCTTAACCATGACTAATCTATCTGTCTTATGATGTTTTTAAAACATACCTAACACTACGGATCGCTAAATTATGTCCTAAAAGCTAGTGTAGTGATATTAAATTCTCATCACGTAATTACTGTCAGTTTTAGTTTGTGTGAAATATAACATGTTTCTGACAGTCAGTAGCTGAGCGTTATCGTGCAATAAATAGTTGTTGTCAAGTGCATGAAACGCGTTGCAGACAAACTAAAGCTATCAGTTTTTTAGCGAAGCGTTGTTATACAATAATCATCACTCATTAAACACATCTCTCTTTTTCGTAAGGCAATATATAGTAGCATAAATAGGGAAAAAGATATATGTGTGCTGCTTAGCAATTTTATAAATGTTAATTTCAATCCCATTACCCAGATGAGAATCTAGTGTGTGAATAAGATATGTAGAATGCAAGATGTTGCATGCGTAGGTCGTGTCAACATGCACGCCACATATCGGTTAGTTGCTTAAAAGTTTGACTGTTATACAGTAATGACAGATGTGGATGTATGCATCACTGTACACCTCCTAAAAGACATATGTTCATCCACATAAATAAACGCTCATATATATAGACTATGTAAAAAATCTGCAGCGTCATTAAAATGCTGCATATAGGCTGTCTAAAGACACAACCATGAAAAATCTATAAAAGGTTTATAAAAAACTATGAACAATGTTTTTTTAAAGAATAAATGAATAACCAAATTGCATGCTTAGTTTATCAACATCTACAGGACATAAAATATTATAATGTCCTGAATGGCAATATGCAATAAGGACGAGTATCACATGTCAATGTAAACCATGTATATGGAAATCATAAATCTATATCATAGCTAATAATTACAAATACACATGCCTACTATGAAAGATCTGAATATATATATATGAATGAGCTAGACATAAGGGTACCAATATATAAACCCCTAAATACATAAAAAATTTTGTGGAATCACAATTGGTATTTTATGAGTCATAAAATTAACAGAATACCTATGAGATAATGCAAAACTTAATATAAAGCTCTTAGCTAACGAAAATGTTAACCATTATATATAATGTTGAATCATAAAAATCTATATTAAATATATTCCAGTTGCCCAATAAAGGTGTGTTAAAATAGTACATTGCACTGGCAACATTTATGTCAAGGGTGTATATGACACTACAATGAGCTTCCCTAAAAAACACAAGAGGGTAGAAATATCATTGTCTATAGGTGTACTTAAGTACATTCAAGTATGGGCTTAATAGAGATAGTTAATCAGACCTGGATGTAAATGTGCCCCTAACTTCAATATCCAATTTAATTCAGCCTTAGCCAACCTATTCGCATCATCACCACCCCTCAAATTTAGAGCTACTATTTCTAACACTCGAAACTGAAAAGAAAGGTATACTCTATTATGTGTTTGGCCAGGGCATTGTTCTCATTGCCCTTCCTGATGTCATACAGGTGATTGTAAATCCTGTCACTAAGTTTTCTTTTTGTTAAACCTACGTAAAATGCTTCACAGCCTAAGCAGTGGGCAAGATACATTACGTTCTTAGTGTCACATGTAGCAGTGAATCTAGGAATAAACTTATAATTCATATAGGGATGATGATATTCCTGAGTGGAGGTAATATAACCACATCTATTGCAGTTATTGCATGGATGGGTTCCTTGATTAGTCCTGTTGGGGGCAATAAGTTGTATCAGATAATGAGTCTTTACATAGAATCCTTTTTAAGTTACTACAGTTTCTATATAGAAATCTGGGTCTTTCCCCTACCAGTTATCTAGTTGCACCATCCATGGTTAGGATGTTCCAATTACGAGAAACCACCCCTTGAATGCTCTTAACATCACTCGTATATTTAATTATATATCTGAGTGATTTGCCCGAATTGTGTACATTAGAGTGTGTTCTACATTTATAATTTGTGTTGGCATTGGGAGTTGCGGGTAACCCAGAGTCCAATACCATGGACCTGATGTCCTTAACCATGTTCAAATTATATCCTCTGTCTTTAAATAGAGATTCCATCAGATCAGCCTCTGCTAATAATAGGTGCTGTTCTTTGCAGAGTATCTTTATTCTCATGAATTGGCTTTTGATAATGCCAGAGAATATATATCTGGGGTGCATACTATCATACTTAAGTATCGTGTTTTTCCAATCTGATTTCCTATATAGGGAAGATGTAACTCGTCCTTTGTCACTAATCTTAAGTAACACATCTAAGAATGGAATAGATGTTACAGAACTTTCTTGTGTAAATGAGAGGAATGAAGTAGTGGATTCTATGTTTGACCAGAATGAATTAAACTCTGATGTTATGTGATCCTATCTCGCCTACATTCTGACTGATGGGTTCGGAGCCGATCCCTCGGCTCCGACTCGGCACGCTTATGCTATAGAGCGAGGCCTCTAATTGGCTGAGCTATCTTTATCCCAGGATGCACCACCACTAATCCCCCAGATATATATATATATATATATATATATATATATATATATATATATATATATATATATATATATAGTCTTTTCCTGTCAGTATTTGCTTCTCTTAAACCCAAAAGCTGTTTTAACGGCTATTCTTTGTGTACGAGTGTTTCTGGCAGTTTGATTGAATTTTTAGTATAATTTCCTGTCAGAGAAGGTTCCGTTTAAGTTAGAGGGGCCTTCCCCTGTGGTTACTACTTCTTAGTGGTTGTGTGTGGGTCAAGTACCCGTTTGAGTTAGAGGGTCTTGACCCTCCTTGTTTTCCCTTTCTCACATTCTGTGTGTGTAAAAAAAAAAAAAAAGTTAGTTTTTCAGTTTAAATATTTTGAGTTGGTGGCATACTTATTTGTTCCTGTGTGTCAAACCCTTAAGTTTGCTGTTGTGGTCTGTTTTTTTTTGTAGGACTATGTCTAAAGAACATAAACCCTCCGGGTTTAAAAAGTGCATGAGGTGTGGGTTCAAAATGTCCATAACGGACGACCACTCCTCGTGCGTCTATTGTCTTGGCGCCAAACATCTGCAGGAATCGTGCAGTGTATGCCATGCGTTTTCCTCCAGAGTCCTCCAGGAGAGGAAAAACAAATTAATCAAGCCTTCTTTCGAGGAGGCTTTATCTTCCTCTCAGTCTCCTTCTAAGAAGAGGAAAGCGCCGGCTCCGACCAGTCAGTCGGAACCGACGGCTAAAGGTTGGAACAGTCTGCCTCGATGCCTCCAGCCTCGACCCCTCTGGTTTCGGAGCAGAGGTCTGGGGCATCGAGAGGCGGGTCACCCTCATCGGCTCCACTGATATTGGAGCCGATAAGGGTCATCGGCTCAGACTCTTCCCCCTCGGAGCCGAAGTCCTTATCGGCACCGAGGGAAATTTCCTTGAAGGTTTCCTCGGAGCCGATAATTGTTGAGTCCTTTCGGAGCCGGTCCCAGAGCCCTTCGGAGCCGATGGAGAAATCGGTTCGGGCCCGATCGGTATCCTCGATCATCCAGGATGTCTGATTCGGACATCGACAGGGTGCTCCTTCGACTCTTCCAGTCTTCGGTGTTCCAAAAGATGGTTTCGGCTCCAGCCCAGTTGGCTTCAGAGCCGATGGTCCACTCCCCTACTGTACTTCCTCCTCCAACAGCTTCGGCACCGTTGGAGCAGGTGTTGGTGGAACCAGTGGAGGTGTTAGTGTCAGGCCCGACCCTTGCTCCGACTCCGGCTCTTGGGTCGGAGTTCAGTGCATGGACTTCTTCCTTCGGTCCTGGGGGGGAGGCTTCGGGATTGATGCTTTCGGTCCCAAGTCTCCCTCTTGGTGCGTTGGCAGCGGGAGTACCGTCCACTGTCGTGGCCACGGAGGGGGGACCTTCCCAGGATTCTGGTGGTCCCGCCTTCAGGGCTATGAGGAGTGCTCTAGCCAAATCTTCATTGGCTACCTCCACAGTTTCCCCAGCTCCTTCCCTACATTTGGAGACTGGGTCGTTGGCAGTCCCCCTGTCCGCAGACAGCGGAGCCCCTGGGCCTCAGGTTACCCCCGCTGGGGTTTCTCCCCCTCCTGGAGGTCCTTCTGAAGCCTCTTCGGAAGAACCTCCCAGGAAGAAAACGTGCAAGAGGAAGCATGTTGACTCCCCTGACGAGTCTTTGACATCTGACACTGATCTCGATGATGCAGAGGGGTCCCCCAAGTCATCCTCGGATGATGTCTCCTTTGCAGACATCCTGGAAGCCCTAAAACAATGAGGCGGCTGGCAGTCCAAACCTCCCTCTGCTGATGAGTCGGTGTTCCTGAAGGCCTTTGGGGCTCAGCCCTCCGCCTCCTGGGTGTCTCCGCCCTTCGACGAGCTCTTGGATTTGATCTGTCGGGCTGGGAACACCCAGACTCTGTGGAACCGGTGCCGCTCGTCCAAGCAAATTTCTTCGGCCCCCAGATAGAGAGTTCCTTACGAAAGGTGTGGCTGTGGATGCTATGGTGGTGGCATCTGCTACCCAGCAAGATGTAGCAGAGGCTTCTACGTCCGTCCATCCTCCTAATAAGGAGTCTAGGAGCATGGATCGGTACGGTAAGCGCACCCTTAGTTTAGCGGCCTTTACTCTGAGGTCTCTGAACTACCTGATGCACTTTGAGATTCCAGAGGGATCTGATTAAGGAGCTATCCGATATCCTCTTAGGTAACCTGCCTGAGGAGCTGGCCCAGACGGTTGGTTCTCAGCTGGCTACGATGTCGTCCATTTCGAACTCGTCCATGAGGCTCATTTCGTATGCGGCCGAAGGGGCGAGTAGAGCGGTGGGTACAGGCATTGCTTTACAGAGACAAGCCTGGCTCCGCCTGTGTCATTTCACGGAGGCCTTCAAGTCTTCATTCGCCGATGCCCCCTTTGATGGGTCCTCCCTGTTTGGGCCCAAGGTGAAAGACACACTTACCCGCTGTGAACAGGAGGGTGAGACTCCGACTGCCATAGGGGCACGATTTTCCACTCCCTTTCGGCCTTATCCCAAGGCTAAAAGAGGAGGGAAGATGTGGTTCCATAGATCTCAGAAGTCTTGCCCCTCTCAGCAGGAAGGTTCCCCCTCCAGAGGCAGAGGAGGGGGAAATTCATCAGGAAGACGCCGTCCCAGAGGCGACAGAGGCCCTCGCAACACTGGAGACCGCGAGTCCTTTCGTGGCTCTTCAGCTTTTCATAGTCCCTGAGGGATTGCCTGACTGTGCTGCTCCGGAGCCAGTCGGGGGTCGTTTTTCGAAGCTCCTGAAGGCCTGGGAAGGGATCACTCAGGACCGCTGGGTGCTTCGAATTATCGCCGGAGGTTACTCCATCCCATTCTGTTGCCCCCCCCAGTCCAAAAGAATCCCGGACCCGCCACCCAGTCAACGGGATACCGCAGCCTTAGAAGTTTCAAAGCTGCTGCAAAAAGGAGTCATCCAACTGGTCCCCGCAGACCAGATCGGATTAGGGACTTACTCAAGATTCTTTTTGGTGCCAAAAAAGACCGGGGACTTGAGGCCCATTTTGGACCTAAGCAACCTAAACCATTCAGTCAAGAAGTCCAAGTTCCGAATGGTCACTTCTCCCATTGTTGGAGAAAGGTGTTTGGATGTGCTCCATAGACCTCAAGGACGCGTATTACCATATCAAAATACATCAAACGTCCAGGAGACACTTGCGCTTCAGCCTAGGAGGCAGTCATTTTCAGTTCCGTGCGCTGCCCTTTGGTCTCACCACAGCCCCCAGGGTGTTCACCAAATGCTTGGCAGTAGTGACTGCTCACCTGAGAAGTCTAGGATTCCAGGTGTTTCCGTACCTAGACGACTGGCTCCTAACTGCCACCTCCAAGCATCTACTTCTACGGAACCTGCAAGCCACAATATCACTGGGCAATTCCCTTGGAATCCCCTTCAATTGGCCAAAGTCTGTGTTAAGGCCATCTCAAAGAATAAGATTCATAGGGGTAGAGATAGATTCAAACCAGATGCGGGTCTATCTACCTGCAGACAGAATTCAGACTATTCAAAATCAGGTTCGAGCCTTACTCCCCAGGTCCAAAGCCCCAGCCAGAATGGTCCTACAGCTATTGGGATCGATGTCTGCCACAGTTCTGCTAGTTCCCTTGGCAAGGTTACACATGAGGATCCTCCAGTGGCTTCTTTCAACTCAGTGGTCCTTTCAGGAACTCCCTCTCAATCATCTAATATGGATCACAGAATCTTGCAAACGGGACCTTCGCTGGTGGCTAGTGTCCTCCAATTTGGACCAGGGACGACCCTTTGTTCTTCCTCATCCTGTGGCCACTTTGACCATGGACGCCTCCCAGACGGGGTGGGGGGGGCATTCCCTGGGCAGGTCAGTCCAAGGCAAATGGCACCCGGAAGAGACCCCTCTCCACATCAACATCCTAGAAATGAGGACAGTACTCCTATCTCTTCGAGCCCTTCACGATTACCTCCCTCAGGGCGTAATTTCTGTTCACTCAGACAACATGTCAGTTGTCTGGTACCTGAACAAACAGGGAGGGACCAGATCCTATCCTCTTTGCAGAGAAGCGATGAGAGTTTGGGAATGGGCAGTCTCGACCAAACGATTCCTAGTGGCTACTCACATACCGGGCAAATCCAATGTCATAGCCGACAGGTTGAGCAGAACCATCCTCTCTCCTCACGAATGGTCTCTGAATATGACAATTACAAGGCAGATTTTCAGCGAATGGGGAGTTCTGTGTTGCGACCTCTTCGCAACTCCTCTGAATGCGAAGTGCAAAGAATTTTTCTCCCTAACCCCGGCTCCGGGGAAGAGCCCTATGGACGCATTAGTCCATCCTTGGCCCACCGGACTGCTTTGTGCCTTCCCTCCAGTTCCTCTCCTCCCCAGAGTGATTCAAAAGGCATCTCTCTTAGGCAGCAAGATGATCTTAATTGCTCCGTATTGGCCTCGTCAAGTGTGGTTTCCCTATCTTCGGAAACATGCTCTGGAAGGTCCATGGTTCCTGGACCAGGTCCCAGACCTACTGATTCATCAGTCGGGACTACTACACCAGTCCCTAAACACATTAAAATTGACGGCCTGGCTCCTCCTCTTCCGACTATAGTCAGGAGACATGCACTGGATCCAGATGTGGTGCACATATTGTCTTCAGCCCACAAGTCTGCTACGAAGAAACTGTATTCTAGCAAATGGAAAAGGTTTGCTATCTGGGCTCAACTCCGGGGCCTGGACCCCATTTCTACTCCCGTGGCAGAAGTACTCAAATTCCTGACCTCTCTTTTCAATCAAGGCTCTTCTGTTTCTACCATCAAAGTACAATTGGCAGCGATTTCTAATTTTCATGAATCCATAGACCCACCTTTAATGAGCAACAGGTTGTGTAAGACCTTCTTGAAAGGTGCTGCTTTATTAAGACCTCTGATTTCTCATCCGGCACCTCCATGGGATCTCGATATAGTATTACATGCCCTGACTTCTTTTCCCTTTGAACCGGCAGCTACCTGTGATCTAAAGTTTCTATCATGGAAGACAGCCTTTCTAGTGGCGATTACTTCAGCCAGGAGGGTTTCAGAACTTCAAGCTTTGTCAGTGAAACCCCCGTACTTGGTTTTTCATACAGACAGGGTATCCCTCAGACCAAATCCTTCTTTTGTTCCTAAAGTCTGTTCTACTTTATGCTTGCAACAGTCGTTAGAGCTCCCAGTTTTTTTCCCAAAATACTCCAATAAAGCGGAGTTTATTTTCCACACACTAGATGTCCACAGGCAGTTACGTTTTTATTTGGACAGGACCAAACAATCAAGGAAGACAGATCAGTTGTTTGTGTCCTTTGCAGAAAACAAATTTGGCAACGTGGTCACAAAGGTCACTATTGCCAAATGGATCAGGGACCGTATTACTCAAGCTTATATTTATTCTAACAAAGAGCTTTCCACCTCTGTCAAGGCTCATTCTACAAGGGCTATGGCTACTTCGGTAGCATTTCATTCTAAGCTTGCTATTGGTGACATTTGTGCTGCGGCTACATGGTCTTCCCCGCACACCTTTATTTCTCACTACAAATTAGATGTGGCATCTAGAGGACGAGCTTCATTTGGTTCCACAGTGCTCAGGAGTGTTTTCCAATGAGCCACCCGGGATTTAGGTGCTAGGGACGCTGTCCCATCAGTCAGAATGTAGGCGAGATAGGATCACATAACATCTTTTAGTTATGTACTCACCATAACTTCAGATGTTTGGGATCCATCTCGCCTACATTCCTAATAACCCACCCTCCTTTCTCCTTCCTTGGAGATCAGAGGATATCAGAAGGTCCGAATCCTGTTTCATCTTGAAACATCTAACAATGTTATATAAACAAGCTGTGCATGTGTGCATGAATGCGGACAAACAAGATCTGGGGGATTAGTGGTGGTGCATCCTGGGATAAAGATAGCTCAGCCAATTAGAGGCCTCGCTCTATAGCATAAGCGTGCCGAGTCGGAGCCGAGGGATCAGCTCTGAACCCATCAGTCAGAATGTAGGCGAGATGGATCCCAAACATCTGAAGTTATGGTGAGTACATAACTAAAAGTTTGCGTGCCTTCCCAGATAACTAGGACATCATCTACAAAACGTTTATACACCTTCACCCTACTAAACATGGGATGTGTAAATACATGATTAATCTCCCAGTCTAAAACCACTAGGTTGGCGTATGAGTTAGCGCAGGGTGTGCCCATGGCAACACCCCACTTTTGCAGGTAACATTTCTCACCAAACACAGACAGTATTGTTCAACACCAAATCTAACAGTTGGCAAATGAGAATGTTCCTGTCACTACTATATGGTGATTCACTGGTAAGTATCTCATGAATAGACTGTATACCTACATCATTAGGTATACAGGTAAATAAGTTCTTCACATCTAACGTAAAAAGAAGATATTCATGTTGATCAGTATTAAGTGTTATATTATCCAAATATTCTAGCAGCTGGTAAGTATCTCTCAATATAGATGGAAATGACTCAACAATAGGTTTTAACAAATGTTCAATAAAGGTGGAGATGTTATACTGTTATTGCTGGTCTTGTGACTGGAGTCTATTTAGCGTTGGAGCTGTTTCCTATTTTCTTGGACATAATTGATGATTATTCGGAGGCTTGCCTTAATCCGGATTCCCTGCCTCCTGCCCCAGTCAAGCCTGATAGGTACTACAGAGTTCCTAACTCCCACCAATTTCTTTACAAAAGCCATAATGCTGACCCTGAAACCAAGGCCCCAAGGGAATGAAGGCCTCTACTGCTAAGAATCCACTACCTTCCGAAAGAGTCAAGATCCTTAGAAAGGTGGGGAAAAAAGGTATATACCTCGGCCACCCTAGCTATGAGGGCCTTAAATTGTCAGTTTCATATGCTTAAATATCAGCAGTTTCTGTTATCACAATTAAGGGATAAAATGTCGCAACCTGAACAACCAAATTTGAAGGAGTTGTAGGATATGATGCACAGTGCAGAACAAGTGGGTAAACACACCTTACAATGTGGCTATGATGCCCTAGAGGCCTCAAGTAGAGCTGCTGTTACAGGATCAGTCATTCGTAGACATGCCTGGCTTGGGGAACAAATCTTGCCTGATCATGTGAAAGCTAAACTACTAGATGCTCCTTTACAAAATGATGTACAATCACAAGGATCATATAGAGGCAGGCAATGGAAAACTCCAGCACCAAGAGGTGGTGAAGACAGTGCACAACAATACAGGAAACAAACCCAATGACTTCCTCCTTTGCATGCCAAGCAAGTCTCAGCTGGCAGCACCCTTGGGAGGAAAGCTGGCATTATTTACAAGAAATTGCCATAGTCACAACAGACAAATGGATCCTGGACGTTATAAACAGAGGCTACAGATATTTTCACACTCTTCCAAAAATGAGAGGCATGCCAAACCTGCCACACAATCAAAGGGCAGAGGCACAACTACAAATTTCAAAGCTCATAGACATGAAAGCTATTCAAGAGGTACCTACTCACGAACAAGGTCAAGGTTTTTATTCCAGGCTATTTCTGGTACCAAGGAAATGAACCGACTGGAGGCCCATTTTGGACTTATCCATTCTAAACACATTCTTACTCGTACCAAAATTCAAGATGCTCACATTACAGCAGCTTCTTCCCATGCTGGGCAAGGAGTTTTGGCTGGTAACATTGGACCTCAAGGAGGCATACCTGCATGTCCCAATCAGACAAAGCTGCAGAAGATACCTCAGATTTCTTGCAGGTTCAATTCACTATCAATTCTCTGCATTGCCCTTTGGCTTATCTACTGCGCCCAGAGTATTCAGGAAATGCCTGGCATCAGTAATTGCCTACTGCAGAATTCAAGGGATACAAATTTACCCTTATTTGGACGACTGCCTGATCCAAGCGGACAGCAAGCACATACTTCTGGAACATCTGGCTTATGTAACGCGGTTACTGAATTCCCTGGGATGCACAGTCAACAAAGAGAAATCCAGGCTAACACCATCTCAGAAAATAACTTTCCTGGGTGCCAACTTGGACACAAACACCCAGAGGGCATATCTTACGCCAGAAAAACAGGGGCAACTAACTCAGTACTTCAAAATACTAGCAAATTGTACCAGGCTTACTGCAAGGAAAATCCTGTAGGCTCTGGGCTTCATGACATCTTGCATTCTTTTAATCTCATGTGCAAAGTTGCATATGAGGAAACTTCAATGGTACCTAAAAAACCTATGGTCTCAACACAGCCACAGTTTGGAAACAGTAATACCAATAATTCCATGTTTGCAAAAGGAATTTCTATGGTGGGCCCAAGCATGTCAAACACAGGTCTCCCATTCTGCAAGCCTCAAGCAAATCAAGTTATCACAACAGATGCCTCAGATTACGCCTGGGGGGCGCACATGACAGACAGGTGCATTCAGGACAAATGGTCCCAAATGGAAAAGCACCTTCACATCAGTCGGAAAGAAATGCTAGCAGTGATAAATGCAATTACAGCCTTCAAGGACCTCCTGCATCCAGGACAATTATTGATAAGAACAGACAACACCACAGTAATGTGGTACATAAACGAACAAGGAGGAACACATTCATACCCCCTGTGCAGATTAGCCATGACACTTTGGAACTTGGCTCTGGAATGGCAAATCGAACTTCAGGCACAGTACTTGCCAGGTTTGGAAAACACGCTGGCAGACAATCTAAGCAGAAATATGACAGATCACACGAATGGAAGTTGCATCCTCAAGTGTTTACAAAGATAATCCAAGCGTGGGGGAGGTCAGACATAGATCTCTTCGCCTCCCACAGGAATCATCAATTGGAAAAGTTCTGTTCAAGGACCTTTCATCCAAAGGCCTGAAGAGTGGACGCCCTTTCATTCAGTTGGACAGCATGGACAGTTTACGCTTTCCCACCTCTGCCTCCTCTGCCCAAGGTACTCTTGAAAGCAAGAGCAGACAGACCGAGGATGATACTGATTGCTCCAGACTGGCCAAGACAACACTGGTACCCACTCCTGAGGAGCCTAACACATACTCCTCCTGGTCCCTACCTCTAATGCCTCTTCTGCTGACTCAGGACAGCTACAAAACTCTTCAGTCAGCTGAAAACACTCTATCTCGCTGCATGGAAAATTCCTTAACACCACAACAGACCCTACTCCCCAAAGAGGTGCAGGATGTCATTTTGGAGGCTAGGCGGCCATCTACTAGAAAGGCTTACTCCGCAAAATGGAAACGGTTTTGCTCTTGGAATGAGAAAAAAGGCCAGGACCCTAGAAAACTGAATTTGCCTCGGGTATTACAGTATCTAGCTGAGCTGCTGAACAGTGGACTTTCATTTTCCTCCATAAAAATCCATGCCTCAGCCATTTCTGCAGAATTCAACACTGATCCACCCTTATTCTCTCACCCACTCTTAAGACAGTTCCTCAGAGGGGCTAAGAATATAAGACCACCAAGGAAACAACCAATACCAGCCTGGGATCTTAATTACATTCTAGAAAAATTAACATTGCCTCCCTTTGAACCAGCTGCCTCAACAGATTTGCAATATTTGTCCTGGAAAACAGCCTTCCTTCTAGCCATTACCTCAGCTCGTAGGGTTCTACAGGCCCTCATGGCTGTGCAGCCTTTTCTCATCTTCCATCAGGACAGGGTTTCCCTTCGAACCAATCCGTCATTTATGCTTAAAGTGGTATCCAGGGTAGCTTTAAATCAAGCCATACACTTGCCTACCTTTTACCCCAATCCTCAAAACAAAGGGGAAAGGCTGCTACACTCCTTAGACATCCATAGACAGCTACGTTATTATTTGGACAGAACAAAGCCTTTCAGGAAATCAGACCAACTTTTTGTGTACTATGCTGTAGGAGCTCAAGGGAAGCCAGTTACCAAACAGACAATTTCAAAATGGATAGGCCACTGCATACGGTTTTGTTACTCCTATCATGGAAAATCTGTCCCTACAGGCATCAGATCCCACTCCACCAGGGCCACAGCTACCTCTACAGCCTTCCTCAGAGGAGTTCCTACCAAAGATATTTTGGAGGCAGACACTTGGAGTTCTGTGCATACCTTTACAAAACACTACCACCTGCCTTTATATTCCAAAACTAGAGCAGGCTTTGCCACTGCTGTGTTGCAGGGCATTCTGGCTCATCCCAATTCCACCTAGTGCCTACCACCCTGTGCGTAGCTTTGGGACTCTACCCATCTGTGATTACTGCAGCTGTATGCACAATGAACATAGTACAGTTTTGTACCTACCATAAATGTAGATGTTCGAGTGCTAATACAGCTGCAGTACAGTTTTCCCTCTTTCCTTCCCCTCTTGGTAAAGGCCTAGGGCCTAATCCCTCTTCATACAACCTGATTGGGTTATCCTTCTGTGGTATATTTGATTTGCTTGCAACTACTGATTTTTGATTATATTGCATTGCATGTATATAAATATAATTTATGTATTGCCTTCCTTCTGGGGGCACCTGACATCTGGGGCAAGAAAGACTGAAGAAAATGGCGTTGGCTGTGTCTTGTATACCCTGCCTCATTGACGTCAGGAAAGAAAGCGACAACAACCGACGCCGGACCCTAGACTTTGGAATTCGGCCGACCGAGGGACTGCCTGACGGCAGAGAACCCATCTGTGATTACTGCAGCTGTATTAGCACTCTAACATCTACATTTATGGTAGGTACAAAACTGTACTTTCTTTGCCTTTGCAGGGATGTATACAGATCGCTTGGATACTGTTGATGATAGGGTGTCCAGCTTTTTGTCTGTGAAGACAAATTCATTTAGTACCAGAATAGATGACTTGCTAATTATATTATTCTCTTGTTAAATTGCTGCAAAATCACATTACCAGAGCAGTTTACCGCTGCAACTTTCTTTAGATGTGTTACTTTGGGTGACATCTGTGCAGCAGCAACATACAGTGGATATAAAAAGTGTACATACCCCTATTAAAATGCCAGGTTTCTGTGATCTAAAAAAATGAGACCACAGTAAATCATTTCAAAACTTTTCCCACCTTTTAATGTGATCTATAATCTGTACAATTCATTTGAAAAACAAATTTGTTAGGGGAAAACATATAAAATGTAAACATACAATAAGCTGGTTGCATAAGTGTGCACACTGTTAAACTAATACTTTGCTGAAGCACCTTTTGCTTTAATTACAACATTCAGCCTTCTTGAGTAGGACTGTTAGCAGCATGGCACATCTTGACTTGGCAATATTTGCCCAATCTTCTATGCAGAACCACTCCAAATCTCTCAGATTGTGAGGACATCTCTTGTGCACAACCCTCTTCAGGTCACCCCACAGATTTTTGTATTGGATTTAGGTCTGGGCTCTGGCTGGGCCATTCAGAACTTTAATTTTCTTCTGGTGAAGCCATTCTTTTTTTTGATTTGGATGTTTTCTTGGGGTCATTGTCGTGTTGAAAGGTGAAATTCCTCTCCATCTCCAGCTTTATAGCAGACACCTGAAGGTTTTGGGCCAAAAGTGACTGGTATTTGGAACTGTTCATAATTCCCTCCACCTTGACTAGAGCCCCAGTTCCAGCAGAAAAGCAACCCCAAAGCATGACACTGCCACCACCATGCTTCATTGTGGGGATTGTGTTCTTTTGGTGATGCAAAGTGATGTTTTTGCGCCAGACGTACCTTTTGGAATTGTGGCCAAAAAATTCAACCTTCGTCTTCTCAGACCGTAACACATTTTCCTACATGCTTTTGGTAGACTTGATGTATTGTTTTGCAAATTTTCGCCAGTCCTGGATGTCTTTCTGTGTAAGAAAAGGCTTCCGTCTTGCAATCCTATGCATAGGTCGGACATTTGGAGAGTACAGGAGATTGTTGTCACATGTAGTACACAACCAGTACTTGCCAGAAATTCCTGCAGCTCCCGCAGTGTTGCTGTAGGTGTCTTGGCAGCCTCAGAGGGAAGTCCAGTTCTTTGCGTTGTCAATGTTGTCCTATATTCTCCACTTTTGATGACTGTCTTCACTGTGTTCCATAGTATATCCAGTGCTGTGGAAATTTTTTTGTACCTTTCTCCTGACTGATATCCTTCAACAATGAGATCCCTTTGATGCTTTGTAAGCTCTCTTCGAATCATGGCTTCTGCTGTAGCAGGCAGTTGAGTATGTCAGGAAAATCCTACTAGGACAGCAGAACTTTGTTTGGGGGTTAATCAGAGTCTTTTTAATTGATGGCAGGTGTGTACCCAAGAAGACTGAATGCTGTAATTAAAGCAAAAGGTGCCAGTATTAGTTTAAGGGTGTGCACACTTCAGCCAGTTTATTGTACATTTTTTATTTTTTATATTTTGTCTCCCAACAGATTTGTTTTTCAATTGAATTATACAGTTATGGGTCACATTAAAGGTGGGATAAGTTTTGAAATGATTTATTGTGGTCTCATTTTTTATATCACAAAAAAACTGGCATTTAATTTAATAGGGGTATGTACAATTTTTACATCCACTGTAGATCTGTAAGTTTGACATGGCCTGTTATGGGAATGCTGCCATGTTTTCCTAGGGCATCCTCTGCTGAACCCCTGTCTTGTAAATTCCTACTGACAGAGCTCTACAGTAAACACAAAGCCGGTGCTTACTATAATTCCTAGATTTGGTTGGGGAGCTCTGGGATTCTGTTGCCCATCTCCCTGCCTTATGCATTTGTTTTTCCTATTCTATTTTGCTTAGTCAAGAGCCAGATAAGTTTGCAGAGCAGTACATTATGGGAAGAGTAGAGTCCGTGTCTGGCAGTATCAATCATAATGCCTACTGTGGAAGTCTAATCATTTCTTGCAGCTGTGTCAATAATACACATGATAGCACAGGTGGTGAAGTGGTTAGTACTGCTGCATCATAGCTTGTAGTTTACAGCTGGAATATAATTTGTGGAGTTTACATGGTCAGCGTCTGTCTGCATGGACCGCAACAGGTGCTGCATTTTCCTTCCATATCCTCAGCACGTGCTGTAGATGAATTGGTGATCCTCCGAGTTGCCCCCATGTTCAAAATGTGTGCTCACGTATGTGCATCCTGTGGTGGATTGTTATCCCCAGCATTATTCTCATTCTTGAGTTGTGCAGTATGCTCAAGCTGAACATCAACCCTGTTGAACAAAGTAGGTAGGAGCATTAATGTATGTAGCTCTTGGTGGTTTTTCTGTAGCCTGTGCTGAAGGAGTACTGCATTTGAGTTCCATCTCCTGTAGCAAGAAATGAGTACCTGTCAGGAATATATATACATTTCATTATGAAATGGGTAGTCATGTGAAATATAGTTAGTACATTTGGGGATTAATGTATGTGTCTTCTGGATTACCAATCATACAGTTTAGTTTTCACTTGTCTTATGTTTTAGAAAGTGGTGTTCAGAAATGCACAGTACGTGCCAAATGATTTTTTAACAATTCTTTATACTGGGTGGAAAACTAATTAGGCGGCCAACCAACTCATTTTCTAAAAAAGATTATGTGAATAAAAAACAGCTGGACAGCTGACCTAGTGAAAGCCTTAACTTGGGTGATCAGTGAGAAGAGGAATTTATATATGCAGATTATAAATAGAAGCACAGGACCATACCAAGTGAACAAGTTGTGAAATCACATTTGTGGCAGTTTGATGGAGGTCCTGGGTACTGATTCTCATGTGTATGTCTGCCACCAGAGTTTTAGTACAGAAGATAAGGTGCCAACAGTTGCTCTTTATTTCTCTGAGTCGCTACTAAGGTTGCCGGGGAGACCTGTGAATGTGATGCCCTCTGTCCTTAATTAGGATCTTTGACACTGTATCTCACAGGATGTTGGTGGGGAAATTTAAAGGGGTTGGGGCAATGCAGTAAAACAGGTAAGTAGGAAACTTGAGCAACTGGAAGCAAAAGCTAGCATTACATACATGCATATAAATATTTCAAGCATGGGCATTAATGCCCTTCTAGCTTGCCAATATACCAAAACACTTGTTCCTATAATAACTGTCCAGGCTGTTCTTAAAAAATATCTAAACTAGTACTTGCTTTAATGTAATTTGGTAGCCTGTTCCAAGCATCAACTGCTCTGTCAAAGAACCAATTAGTACACTTTTCATTCCTATAGAATCTTCTACATAGGTTGCCTGATTCTCTAGTACTTTTTGATAACCCCAAACATTCCAAGAGGTAGCTGTCTCTAAATGCCCTATATAGGTGAATAAGATCTCCTCTTGGATATCTGAGACACTACAAGTTCAGATATTTTAGTCTTTTTCATAGTAACTTAAATTTTCATATCCATGGATATCCTTGGTATGTTTCCGCTGTACTCTTCCAGTTTACTCATGCTTGTTTTCTTATAGGGTTTCCATATTGTTATTCCATACTCAGGTTTGGGTCTAATGTAACTTACAATGACTTCATTATTTTTGATTTCTCAGACTTTTATAAGTCCTATTTATACAACCTATAGTTCTGTAACTATCATTAACCAATTGGTTGACATGATTAGAAAAACTTGTAGCTGAATCTACCCATATACCCAGGTCCTTAAATGAGTCTGCAGTTTCAGTCACTGTGCTGTACTAAATAGTGGCATTTGGGAAAGGGGCTATTTTGTAAAAAGCTTGTAACCAGTAGAATGCCACAGAGTTCAGCACTGGGACCAGTTCTTCTACTGGGGTTGGAAAAACAAAATTCAAGTGCTTTCTAATGTTACCAAGACCGGTGTATTGGAAATGATGTAGAGGAGCCAGGCTTTTAGGTGAGACCTGTAGGGCTTGCATGAGTGGAGGGTATGTGACTGCTAAGATTCAAGGTAGAAAAGTGCAGGGTAGGATGAAATATGTATTTAGATCAGTGGCCCCCGGGGGCGGGGGGGGAGTAAAAAAGGGTTTGATATTTATAATTACCTCTGTAATGAGTCTGTCATAGTATGATTCAACATCAGTACAGGCCAACAAAATACACAAGTGCATAGTTAAAATAAATCATTTCAAAACAAAAGTTGTATTATTGATAAGGTATCTGGGGTGTATTTGTCAAGCTGTGGTGAAATAAATATAAGAAGAGTGGTCTGATAAGAATTGAGTCCGTTACCAAAACGGACAGCATTACAGTTACCAAAACGGACAGCATTACGTGTATACAGTAAAAGGAGAAGAGAAATGGGTGACATTTCCTTTTTTCGGCTTCTGTTACAACCGGCAAGAAAAATGAGAGGGATTGCTTAATGTTCGGTTTTTATTCTGCTTTATTAAGTAAGATAGCATTACTTTTGCAACAAATATCATAGGCAGGCAGTCGGAACATATCAAGAGACTGCCTGTCTCTGAGAAGACTGGACTTTGGGTTTGTCAAATCCACAGATGCAGTAACTGAACTTTGTTGCTTGATAAAACTGGACTAACCATTTAGCAGACTTGTCATTGGAAGTGTTATGTCTGAAATCTG
Organism: Protopterus annectens; assembly: GCF_019279795.1. Taxonomy (NCBI): domain Eukaryota; kingdom Metazoa; phylum Chordata; order Ceratodontiformes; family Protopteridae; genus Protopterus; species Protopterus annectens. The sequence continues at coordinate 1,230,184,631 of NC_056727.1, read as the reverse complement.
GTTGATTTTTATATTTGTATGTTTCATTAACCATGTTGTATTAGCTCCCAGAATTTTTTCTAAAAGTTACTTCATTTAAATCCTCTCTGAAGTAGATTAATTCACTAAATGTGCATCTCTCTTGGTGGGGAAATAAAGCTGCATATGTCTAAATCTGTGATTTCCCTTCATATTGTAAGTAATGCCAAGGTGGCTTAACCTTTGGTAAAAGACAGTTTCTCCACTGCAACCTCCATTAGGTGACATGGTTTGACATATATAGATGAATCCCAAAGACAGTAAGCTTCTAAATGCTGTTTCTTTCTCTCCTATTGATTGATTTACTCTCTCTATAGTTGCAGATTTGATTCTGTATGTTGTACTTGGTCTAAAAATATTTTGCCGCTAGATTTTCTGCTGACTTCTAGTAGCTGTGTTTCTCATTCACAGGTACAGCGTATACTGCACTGTTTGCCGCTTCATACCTGTAGCACGGTAGTAGTGTGTGCTGCCTTGTCTCATTCAAGCCTACAGCTATTGAATGGCAGAACACACTGTGCTTAAGTAGCTTAAATGTGAGAAAATTATTTCAACTAGAAAAAGTAAGGGAAAAGTTCTTGATCATCTGAAAAGTTTATTTATAAGTTTGCATTTGTTTTCACTTTTGAGCTTCAAGGCAGTTGCAGTGCAGCCTGGCAATCACCAGGAATGTTACCCCTCATTAAATGAATGCTAGAAAGTGTTAACAGGTTAAAGAACCATTGTGCTTTAGAAACTGAAAGCCATTTTTTTATTATACCTAGATTTTCTACACAAAAGTAATGTCCCTATATCAGTCAGTCATAGGTTCTCAAATTGTCATATTGAGCCTCCCCCAAAACCACAGAAAAGTATCTCCATTTTAGAAAGTCAGAAAAAGCCTCCCCATTTAGAAAATGTGTAAGCTGCACTGTAACCTAGACATGTCTACAATTGATATAATCAGTATTTGATCTAGTGCAGTCCACTTTTACTCGTAAAACACCAACAAAAAACTATTTGACTGTTATCCCTCTGCATTTGGGTTTATCTGCATGAACAAATACCATTTGGTTAATGCTAAGTACAAGTCATTGTTCAAACTTGTTGCGTCTCTACCAGTTTGTTCTCCTCTAAAATGACCAGATGTTGGTTGCCGTACTCCTACTGTTTTGTGTTTTCGCTAAGACTTCTTTATACACCCAGTAGCGGTATATTATGTACCCACACACTAATTGGTTCAGCAGTATCCATATTTATGGGGAAGTGATAAAATTATATATTTAGGAATATGGATTAAAAATTATTCTGGTGTGTTAGCCAAGGATATATGGGAAAAGACTAAAAAGAAAATGCAAAAAATTGGAAGCTCTGTTATATGGATAGTAAGATTCAAGCAATTAAAATGTTTTTAGTCCCTTTTAGTCTTGTACACAGGTCAGGCATGTTTTTTATCAACCAGATAAGAAGTTGTGGATAGTGATTAATAAAGAGCTGAAGGATTTTTATATGGGAGGGGAAGAAGGCAAGAGTCAAGTGAGGTCAGCTGATTCTTCCAACAGAACAAGGTAGATTGTGATTGCCAGATTTGAAGGGGCTTCATAGCTACTAAGTTCAGGTTCCTATACATAGCACAAACAGAAACCTATAACTGAAAGTGGAAAGGGATGATGATGAAGCAGTGGGGAAGCTCAAGAAACAAGGAGATACTGGGATTTTGGATGCAGGCTTTTAAGGAGAATAACAATCATGCAGAATAATTATATTCATAAAGAAGCAGAAGGTATTCTGAAAACTAAATCGGCATGGGAATGGAGAAAGGGCATTCTGCCGTAAGGGATGACTGCAGTTAGGGATACAGACAATAGGGGGTTGGAATTTTTTGGAGAAAACTGGCAAAAGAACCAAGGTATTGGGAGCAAATAACTAGAGAAGGAAAGGTAATAGAATGCAAAGATGCCAATAATTTATTTGGACTGCAAGTTAGAGATTGCCTTCCCTATCAAGGATTGATATCAGAGTATAGGCAAAGAAATAAACGGGGGCCCCAAAACGAAAGACCAGTACTGGTAGAGTTTTAGTAGAATCTAGGACAGAAGCTGCTGTTAAAGGATTAATTAGCAGAGCATGTACAATATTGCATGATAGCTATAAGAATCAATCGGAGAAGGTTAGAAAGGATTGGGAAGAGAGATTGGATAAGTAATTCACAAAGAAACAATGGGGGATATATGTCTGGCTCCCAAATATGCAGCAAAATCTAGAAGATTTAGGATTTTTGATTGAAAATGTTTACACAGATATTTTTATACCCCAAGTACTCTCCAGACAATTTTCCCTCAGGTCGACAGCAAATGTTGGAGGTGTGATGGGGAAGAAATAAGTAATTGGGAACATATTTCCTGGGAGTGCAGTGAGTTGGCAGATGATTCCCTGCAGACTACTCTATCAGAGATTCTGGGTGAGCAAATTGATGTAACTAGAGAAATGATTTTTCTGAGCTATGATACAGAATTGGAATTGCCTGGACATAGTAAGGCCTTGCTGAGTGATTATGGTGGCTGCCAAAAAAGCAATTACTAGAAAATGGAAATCAAAGTCTAAACCAACTATACTAGAAGTAGTGAATATAGTAAGAGGTAAAACAACTGGAACTGGGATCGAGTGGACATTTGAAAGACCTGCATTGAATGGGCGTGCCTTTGTTGAAGGTTGGGCGTCCGGCTGGCAACTTGACACCATAAAAACCAACTGCCAATCAGCGGACCGGAGTTCCACTGTGGCGACCCCTAACCGGGAAAAGCCGAAAGACAAACAACAAGAAAAGGGTAGGCACAAATTATGTAGAAAAAATGGGAACCGTGGGAACAGTACATACAAGGGAGGAATGAGGTTTAAAAGAAGGTAGAATTTAAATGAGCTATGTTATGTTGGACTGATGATGATTGGGTAGATTATACGTGATATATAATGTTTGCAAATAAAATTTAGTATGGCTTGTGATGTAAAAATGCTTGCAACTAGGATTATGTCAGTATGGTTTGTTTTCATTTATAATGTGTGTTTGATTGCCTGTGTCATAAGTGATAATTTAATAAAGGTGATTCTTGTTTAAAAACAAACTCCTTTGTACACCACACTTTGTACCCCCATGAAATGGCACTGTATTGCTTTTCCGTCATGCTTGGAAATCCTTTGTACCCCCATGGAATGGCACTGTATTCCTTTTCCATCATGCTAGTAAATCCTCTCCCACTTTCAGCCGTACTTGTCAAATTTCCTATCTCTAATGTTTGAACTTCTTGATTAACTGTATCCAAGTGCATGTGAGTTATCGGTCACTGAGAAGATTTGAGTGAGTCAGCATTTGCAAAAACTCTTGCATTAGTTCTTTTATGGTTTCCAGAAGCAAGGTAATGAAGCACTATCATAAATGCCCTTTTCTTTCTGCATTTTATGGGGCAGAAGTCTGACATAGGAGCCTGTTAGACAAATTTGTAAATCAAGGTGAGATTTCTTGCAGACGGAGCATGGTATACACTGAATACCTAAAGTGGGTGAATAACACAGAAATAGCATACAAGGAGAGAACATTCAGTGTGTGGATCATTAGTGTGGAGGAAAATGTGCTTAGGCAGCTAGCTGTCCTTGTAAGTAATTGATTCTAATAAACAAAATAAAGAACACCAACGGACCAAGGCAAACCCCAATAAGTTCTCAAAAACCTTTTGTAGTGTAACAGTCAATTTGCGAGCTGGTATATAGGCAAGTTCAAAGGCAAAAGCAAATGCAGATAAACCAAGATAAACACTTTATTTGTAAATCCGTTTTCGTCACCAACTTCATCAGAATAAACACAGAACATCCAGTTCCATTACTTTATATACTGATCACAATTAGTGCTGATAAGATAATCACACCAATCAAACAATTTAAAACCAACAATAAAAAAAAACTGTTTTTAAATGATTTTTTATTGTTGGTTTTAAATTGTTTGATTGGTGTGATTATCTTATCAGCACTAATTGTGATCAGTATATAAAGTAATGGAACTGGATGTTCTGTGTTTATTCTGATGAAGTTGGTGACTAAAACGGATTTACAAATAAAGCGTTTATCTTGGTTTATCTGCATTTGCTTTTGCCTTTGAACTTGCCTATATACCAGCTCGCAAATTGACTGTTACACTACAAAAGGTTTTTGAGAACTTATTGGGGTTTGCCTTGGTCCGTTGGTGTTCTTTATTTTGTTTATTTGTTTTGTTTGGACACCTTCCTGTGTCGGTTTACAAGTAATTGATTCTAACTATATAGTTTTCTTTCGGTGTGTCTGTGTGTGTGTCATAAGTGGTATACAACAGAACCGCGTTCCATAAACAGAGCTTGCACATGTTTGATTAATGTGGATTAAAGAACTAACAGATTTTGAAGTCTGTGTCTGATGCCTTTATGCTGTTTCTCTGTGGGATAGTACTGTTGTAGTAACAGGGAACAGATCTAGGGTACTATAACTGCAGTTAAATAAAAAAACAAAACAAACAAAAAAAAAATAGACCAGTTCTCCTGCACATTTGTCAAACTGCAGGTTGCTGTACATAAATGTAAATGTGTCATGTAGTTTGGAGGACCAGCTTGAGTGTGGGAGGGTGAGAATTTGGGCTGTGGTGGAAGAAGGTTAGCATGTATCATATGGTAGCACCCTGAGTCTGGTAAGTAGACTAATCCCTTCAAAAGGTAAATGGTATAGCTGTCATAACCTTTGAAATGAGTAAATGTCCCTGAGTACATAATTCATGTGAGGACATGCATCATGGACATAAAAAAAATGGTCATCATGGACCAGAAAGTATGGTCATCATAGACCAGAAAGTAGTATCAGTGCCTTCTGTCTAAAGACCCCCCCCTCCGACACACACACACACACACACACACACACACACACACACACACACACACACACACAGCCTGGCTGTATTCCTGTGGCATTGTGATAAAATGGAGGATGTTCTTGGTGTAAAGAATCCCACTTTGTCACCACCCAGAGGAACATCAAAGCCTCACTAGGAGATGCATGGAGACAACACAAGTTATTTTATGTATTTTTGACATTTGACTACTGGGAAAGTCTGACTGGGTAGGTGCCCATTTTCAGCAGAGGCCTGGGGTTCCAAGGTCAAAAATATTACAGAAACATTTTCAGAACAGTTTTACATTCTTCAAAAAATATCTACAGTTTATGCCTTATTTAATACAACTATTTAATGTGAAAACATTGATTTAGAATGGATAAATGTTGGTTGATAGTGATTTAATATTAGTTTGTTGCCAGTTTATAGAGAAAGTCAAGGTAAGTTAGTACAGTACAAAAAGGAATTGCAGTATGAAGTCTGATAAGAAACAGGGTTTTGGCATATTTAGAAAGAGTTTGGAAGAGAAACAGATGAAAGAAGGGCATGTAAGGTATGAATAGGTACTTGCTCATGTCATGTAAGGTATGAATAGGTACTTGCTCATGTTTACAGACAGTTTATCCTTGGATTGAGCAAGAAAAGAGCCCGATTTTTGGCTAGGAAGTCATTCAGAATGGTTTTAAAGAACTGGAGGGGGGGGGGTATTGACCTCACAGACCGAGGTAAAGAGTTCCATGCCTTAGCAGCATGGTACGAGTACAGACCAAGCCCAGCACATTTGTTAGGTTTGTGGACAGAGGAGTTTTTGGTCATTGGATTGTGATGACCAATTGAGAGCATAGTTGTGTAGAATGGTATTTAGTGGAGGACAAGCACATAGATGATGGATAATATAGGTGGTAAGAAGCTGTGCATATGTTAATTTATGGGATAGTTTTAACTAATTTAGGCTTTTTGGTGCTATACAGTGGTGGATTCTGAAATGGAGAATTTCCTGCAAATGTAATTGTTTTATTACAGCATTGTTCATATTATGATGATGCCTGGAAGTTAGGATGGGAGCACCATAAAATTATGATGGGTAGTAGGTAAGTAGTTGCTTTAGTGAGTTATAAGGAGTACTGCTCTGAACAAACTTGGCTGAAGGCTGTTAGGCACAAATGATATAAAATGTCTGAGCAGTCTTGCTCCATTATATACTTACAAATATTTCAGGCAATAAGAAACCTGAATTTCTAGCCGCAACATCCTTCCTTTGTTTTGTAGAAGTAAATGGTAGATTTTAGTTATACAAATGGGGTATCAAATCTGTAAAAGATCATTTGTTATATCCCATACTAAGTGGCAGTGGATTTCTTTTTTATCATAGTAGTACCAGAGTCTGGAACTTGGTGTTATTGTTTTCCAGTAATTAAAATGTTTTATATTTGTATTAAAATTCATCAAACCAAAAACTTCTTTTTTTTGCTGAGTACTTTGCGATGAAGGGGTCTTGGCTGTAGTCTCTTAAGTAAATACTGTAGAGCAGTACACGTGAGGCACTGTAGAGGATTCACTTAGGAATGTTCTAGAATTAGTTGTTGGTTGGCACTTCATTGTCTCTCTTGATTTTGTAGTTATTTCACTAATAACCGTATTATTCTTTGATTTTAGTTCTTCACAGGTTGGTGGATAATAATTGATGCTGCGGTCAAGTATCCTGGACAGGATCAGTTCAACCACTCCTACCATGCCTGCGGAGTTGTAGCCACTGTTGCGTTCCTAATGTAAGTTTTCAAATGTATTTGTTTGTATTTTTCTTTAGCCAAGTGGGTGGTGCATTATAAATGTGAATACAGTTGTAGGCCAGATAGGCTTATGAGACTACTTTGGTCAGGTAAAACAAGTAAGAAAATGACTGGAGAAGAGTAATCTGGAAGGACTTCCTCAGTTGCCAGTTCTTTGTACTGTGGTTGCCCATTTATCCTTTTTTCACTTGATGTGTATAGTCTTCCACACTGTTGGGTACTGATTTGGACAAGTTGATTGTGATATCACCTCTGCTGCATGTTAAAACCTTTTCTGAAACAAATCCCAAAGTTATAATTTCCTTCAGCCTGCATTTCACTTATAAGACTTATGTCATGTCAGGAGATTTATTAAATAATAGAAACATCTGATGTTTAAAATCCATACATTTTATTGTCAAATGAATTAAACTCTGCGACACTTGATGTGGTAATCCACTGTAGCTGCCTCATTAATATTTAAAAGTACATGCCCTTGATTTACACCTTCCTTTTTAAAACTGCATGTACGTACACGCACACAAGAAAGGTCCAGTGAGAATGGTTGAAAAGTTTATTTTGTGGAAACAGGAATCATCAAACTGTTTCATTGTTTCCTGTTTCTTTGCTTTGTAAGCATTGTTTTTATGCAGTTTTGGCAAAAAGTGGGGTTAAGGATGTTTTCTTCTTTTCACCACTCTGTTGCGTGAGCTCTGAACTGGTATGCACACATTTGCACACACACACACACACACACACACATATATATATATATATATATATATATATATATATATATATATATATATATTTATTTGTGTGTGTGTATATATATTTGCACACATACATTACAAGTGAGCACGCACACAAAAGTACTGTAATTTGGTGTGTTAGTGTGTGTGTTAGTGTGTGTGTTAGTGTGTGTGTTAGTGTGTGTGTTAGTGTGTGTGTTAGTGTGTGTGTGTGTGTGTGTGTGTGTGTGTGTGTGTGTGTGTGTGTTAGTGTGTGTGTGTTAGTGTGTGTGTGTGTGTTAGTTAGTGTGTGTGTGTGTGTGTGTGTTAGTGTGTGTGTGTTAGAGAAGGTTAGAGGTGGTGTGAACAATAGTCACTCTGCGTATTTTACCTGGACAAGGCTTTTGACACAGTTCTCCATGCTGATGTTACTGAAACATTGGGAAAACTTTATGTAAACCTGTCTGTTGGCCAATGGATTGCAAACTGGCTGTGTAGTAGATCTTAAGTTATGAAAGTCGCTGGTTCCCTCTTTGAATGTAAAATTGTAGTCCATGACATACCATAGGGATCACAGCTAGGTCCTCTCCTGTTTGACATTTATATTGCAGATATCCAAGCTAGTGTCCCAGAAGTGTGATTGACCAAGTTTGTGAATGCCTGCAAGCTGGGCACTGTTATTTACTCTTCCAGCAGTCTTAAACTGCTCAAACAAGGGCTGGAATAAACACATCTGGTGTTACTGAAAGCATTCTCAAGCTAAATGTAGAAAAGTGCAGCATGATAATGTTCAGTGAAAAAAGCTTCTCCCTTTTCATATGTTTTTTAAAATGGTACTGCTCTTCAGGCAGATACAGTCATGAGAGATATGGGCGCATATGTGCATGACTCTCTCTCTGTATCATTTTAGCATGTTTCACTTTAGTCAGGGAGTCTTTCCCTGGAATTACTGGATCAGCAGTATTTGTGTATGTAAAGGTGTATATAGCTATGCAACTCTGTGATTGCTTGCCTAGCATTGTTCCTGTCTTTCTAACAGTTAAGCTGGTGTGTGTGTCCGAGTTCCTGCATGGAGTTATCGCATATACCAAAGTTACAAGGTAACAATCATCGTGTCTATTGCTGCAGTTCTTTCTCATTAGAGTCTTCACTGCTTGGAGAGCTTTTTCCACTTCTCCAATGGTTTGGGGATAATGTGGATTTGGACAGTTTATTGAATTCTCATTTCTGTATACATTTTAAGAATTCCTTATGGACCATTCTCAGATATGAGAATATCAAGTTTCTCCTGCCTAGGGAATACAGTCTTCTAATAACATTTGCACTTGTATCTGTCAGTTTGTTTCAGGGAGCTTGGATTAATAATTCACACACTTGAGTTACATGGCTTCTTGGAACTGGAACTAATCCTGCACCCACTCAACTCCTTAGACAATCATGAATTGGGAATGCTAACTTTCTTCCTTAGTATTATGGTTTGCTTTGCAGGTAGCATAGCTCTATACTCCTTACACTTGCATAGTAATATTATTATACAGCTAGTCCGCATAGTACCTGTACGGTGTTTAATATATGTATATGTGTATAATATTATGTAAGTAAGGATATGAAGTGTCAAACACATGAATTAGATGCTATGAGAATGTCTTGAATGTCTCTCGGCTAATAATATGGTTAGTTAAGTTAATGGTAAAGAGAAGGACTCAAGATATTGTCTCATTTTTGTTTGTATTTCTATTTTTGTTCATGCATGCTTTTGTTGGAAATGTATTTCTAATAATTGTGCATCATTTTGCTTTAGAACACTCTTGATAGAGTTGTCATTTAAGTAAATCTTCACGCATGACGTTTGTGCATGCGTACAAGTGAGCATTGAACGAGAAATTGTATGGAATAACACTGCTTTTGAAAAGCTGAGTTGGAGAAATAGCAGTAAATGGATGTGTACACATATTGGTACGTAATGAAGGGAGATTTTATGTGCAATAGGAGTTTTTTTCTGTGGTAATGTTGAGGCTTTTATTATTTTATACGCTCGATGGAAGTGTTTGAATGTGCCTGCTAATGATGTGGGATGCGAATACACAATACAAAGTGGATTGTCTGCTCAGCAAACTAAATGGGGAAATGATTTATTGAACAGTTTGTGAAAGATTGATGTAATTAGGATGCTGATGATCAATGACTATTTGCTTTATGAGGTTGTAATGCAATATTCTTTTAAGTTAGCTTTAGTAGTTTAGATACGAAGAACAAGACGTGCACTACATTAAGAGACAAGGATTTGAAATGTACTAATGGAAGGTGAAATTAATTAACATGATTGGGAAGTGGTAACTGAGTATATTAAGTGTACTGACTTGATGTGTTTTATATGGTCTGATGAAGTCACCGGGAAGGTGGTGAAAGCACTTACCTTCTTTTAATCCAATAAATGTTATGTTCTTACAGCCGTACATTTTGTGACCGTTTTATTGTTTTTGCTTAAGTATGTGTGTTTACTTGCTGCTATTTCAGTACGGTCGTGGATTTACCTGCTTAGTGTTTGTTCTTATTTTCACTTCAAGAAGATAACATACACTTTGCATTTTTCTGCACTGCATTTTCTGTAAATCAAGTACAGAAAATGAGAATAAAATGAAAATATTTTTCTTTGTGGCATTATTATGGTTTGATTTAAAGGAAAGACTACTAATTTTGTGCTAAGAAGAAAACCTGATATATGGATGGAGTTTTCTTATTCATTTACATATGATAGCTAAGCTTGAATCATTGCTTCTGTTTTGTTCAGACAAAGAACTGCAGCAGCAGCTAGAATAATTTTCTATGGTGCGTTGCTGGTAGTCTGTGACTGATAAAACACATTTAAATACTTGTTTAAGAACCATTCTTTCTCTAATACCTCTGTAGTTAGAATCAGTGGCCTAACCTAGTTATTGTGCTATTTCTAGCCTTCATGATGTAGCAAATTATGAGACATAGTTGGGGAAAAATGTGAGATTTTACAAAAAGAAACACTCTCTAACACAACTAATGGGATAAATCTTAAATTGTGCTTTTATGAGGGCCTATATTAGAAGAAAGAACGCTTAGGTGATCGAACACCTAAACATTGATCTGCTTAATATCGAACCACACAATGTCGAACGTCCCAGGGAAACACGTCCTTCGGCCACAACACAAAAAACATTATTTTACATCTAAATTAAGTGAGGGGCTTCACCCCACCCCCTAACTAAATTTACCAACTCAGATCGCTCAACAGTAGGGAAATAGGAAACTTCGGCGAACGGCCAAGGGAAATCTTTCCCTGCGTGAAATCGGCCGTTTGCCGTTTTTTGCTTTCGATATTAGAAGATTGATGTTTAGGTGTTCGATCACCTGAATATTCGGTCTTCTAATATAGACCCTTTTGTGAGGCACTCCTAGACTTTGGTTTATTGGGAAGGAAAATCTCTTTTCAGAAAAAAAAATTGACATTTGGGTGGAGTTCTCCTTTAAATGGACAGTTTTGAGCATTGTTAACTTAACATTATCTGTCATAAACTCTGGCTTGCATCCAGTACTGAGAAAAAAATAAATTAGAATTCTTGATCATTTCTTGTGTAAAAAATAATACAGATATTTTTCTTTAAAGGAGAACTCCACCCAAAAGTCAATTTTATTTTTTTCAAAAAAATGTTTTTCCTTCCCTGTAATCCAAGATTAAACACTTCACATACAGAAAGGCAAACATACTTTAATGTATGTTTTTTATTTCAGAATCTGTCTCTTCTGTTATCACAACAGCTATTAAGAGTGGCGCAATAATTAAGTTAGGTTGCTTACACCAACAATAGAGCCATTAAGAAAATAATGACAATTTAAATGTGCCTTATCAGTTGCAGATTCCCAGCATCACACCTAGGATAAATAGTGTAGCCTGGAGTCTGAACAAAGTCAAGGCTTTCAAGCTTAGTTTTCCTATGAAAATATCTTTCCCTTAGTAGCTACAAAGAAAGAAAGCAAATATGTTAATCTAACTTCTCACTTTCTGTCAGTGTATGATTTTGCATTTTTTTCTACACTGTAATTTCTGCAAAAGTGCATGTTTCTTCTGGAGTTGGGGAATGAAATTTAACATCAAAGACTTTAATTCTAGCTACAATATTTAAAACTATGAATGCAGCACAAACCGTCTCAGCCAAGGGTTAATCACAGGGGTCAGGTTTCTCCCATTTGAACACTGAACTACAATTGGTACTTTGAAAAGAACAATTAACTCTGCTACATTTTCAAGCTTGTCATTCAAACATTCCTTAAAGTGCTGCAACAGAGATGGCCACTAATGAAAACCCAAAGGAAGCAAAGTAAATTAAGAATGTGGATTGATACTGACAGTGAAAAGTAAGCCGTCACAGCAGTGTTGTAAACTAATATAGAGAGAGAAGGCTACAGTAAATTATCCTCATCTTAAGGATTTATTTCTGTCCCTCTAACATGACCAGGGTTGCCAGACATCCCTATTTGGGCGGGACTGTCCCGAGATCAGCAGCCTGATCCCAAGTCCCACCCTGCCGGTTTAAATACCGGGCAGCCTCCGCTTTTCTTTTTTTTTTTTTGATTGGCCCGTATAGCGGTATATGGGCCAATCAAAACATAGCAAAACAGAGCTACTTCTGTTTAATGCGGAACATCACAGTTCCGCATTAAATAGAAGTAGCTCTGTGTTTAGCGATTTTTGATTGGCCCGTATACTGGTGTACGGGCCAATCAAAAAATTGCAAAACAGAGCTACTTCTGTGTAACGCGGAACTGTAATGTTCATAGGTTCATAGGTTTATACTAGGCTATCTGCCCTAAGGCATTTATAAGCCTAGCCCAAATTTTTGTGGCTTACGCCACCCCTTATATGAAAAAATACTGTGCCCATTAGTTTGTTGTGCCTCTGTCCAGCAGTGACACAGAGATGATTCCCGGGGTAAACCTACGATCTCCCATCCACAGGTCTAGATTTCTCTTGAAAAGAGTCAGCGAGGTGCTCTGCCTCACATGGACCGGGATTTTATTCCACAGCATAGGGAGTCTCTGAGTGATAAATCTATCCCTCCAGCACGTCCTGTTTATATTCGTGCTAAGGTTTAAGTCGCTTGCTCTAGTGGTTTTGGTGGATTTGGATTTTTTGAGATGGAGCATGTCCATTAATTCCGGGTTGGACATGGCCTTGTATGTCAGGCACATGTCACCTCTGAGCAGACGGTATGCGACTGAATAGAGCTGGAGTTTCTTCAATCTGGCAGCATATGACAGATTTTGGAGTCCCTTTATCCTTTTGGTGAGGAACTTTTGGGGTCTCTCCAATTGCTGCAGATGTCGGGTGAGATACATCCCGAATGGGGCATTGTACTCAATCATTGGTCTGATAAGTGAAGAGTACAGGGGAACAATGACCTCACTAGATCTGGATGTGAATCCCTTCATGATCAAGTGGGCAATGTAGAAGGTCTTTCTAACCACTTTAGCAACGTGAGTGTCAAAAGAAAGGCCACTGTCAACCTGGGTCCCCAGGTCCCTGATAACCTCTTCTGTGCTTAGTGGATTGCCACCTATATGGTAGCTTGGGGTTACCTTGTTTTCGCATTAAACAGAAGTAGCTCTGTGTTTATTTTTGATTGGCCCGGGCCAATCAAATAAAAACTAAACACAGAGCTACTTCTGTTTAATGCGGAACTCTGATGTTCTGCATTAAAGACGTGGAAGACTTTTTTTTTTTTTTTTAAGTCTTTACTTTGTCCCTACCTGGCCAGTTGGAAATCTGGCAACCCTGAACATGACACAATGAAGGTGAAGCCATTGACTGTAAAAGACAATAATGCTAGCCATGGTAGCTTCCTTCAGATTATTTTGGGGTATAACAAATTAGAATATAGCTATTTACTTTGATACAGAGACATTAGCAATGCAGATCAAGATTTGCTAAAAAAACATATTTTTTTCAGTTTTTGGGTGTGGTTCTCCTTTAAAACATAAGTTATACTATTCATATGTTCTGTTGGCTCTGAATTTTTAATTATGACACATTTTGCATTCTCTTCAGTTCCTGTTCCAATTTACTTTAGAATGCTGTGCATAATTTTTTTTAAACGTGTCACCATCAAGTGTCTCAGGATTTATCTGTATATGATCTAGCAAGCTTTTTAAATATGTAAATCATTTTCATGCAGCCTCTAATTGCTGTGGCTGTACAGAATATCTGATGTCTCTGTGGTTGTGTTTTTCTTTTGAGTACATGCAGTCTTTGATTTTACATTGCGAATTCCTTTTGAAACCATTCCTAATTTTTCATAAGCCAGTTGCTCAAAACTGTTAGGATAATTAACTCTTAGAATTTCAGTTGCTTTAAAAGAAGACTTAAATTTTGACTTGTACTTGAATGTGGCCTAAAGGTGCTGTACACTGGCCAGAATAGATTAACTATACAGAATTGCAGCTGTGTTGGGCATTTTCCAGCCTCGAAGCTTTAACCATGTACCTTTACCATGTACAGTCTTTACCTGTATCAGTGTAGCACACAATATGTCCAGGAAATATAAATGCACCACTAATCAAGGTTGTTAAGGTAATATGTGGCCAGGGAGTAGAACTGTGATCAGGAAGAGTATGGAAGCACACGGAAATCTAGTTGGCATGCATTTCCAGCATTCTAACTTGCATTCATGTCTCATTGCCTGCCACTCGTTTTCAGGCATCACTGTGTTAAGTCTTTTTATTTCAGCTGTCACTACAAAGTTGTTTAGTTAACTACATGCATGTTATTCTATACATTTTTACATATTTTATAACAATGTTCTTTTGTAACAAAGTCTGCTAGATTGATTAAAACCATGGCAACTCTTTTATGCTTATAGCTAAGCCTACTTTGTGTCTTTTAATGTGAGTCCTTGTGCCTTGTATCCTTTTTGTTTTGCAGCACATTACATCATAGCGTTCTCTTTCATATTCATTACTTTTATGGCACAGCCTATCTCCATTTTTTGTTTAGCCTTATTAGACTTGCATTTTATTTTATAGTCATCCTTTCCACCCTTTAATTATTTTAACCGTACAGTAGTAATTTTGCTTTCTTTGCACATATTCACGTATTTTGATGAGGTCAGCTGTATTTCTCTTAACACCTTGTCCAGCTCCTCAACCCCTTTTTCCCATTTTTGCACAAGGAGTCAAGGTGTCACAGCAGTAATTTTGACACCACAGAGTGGCTAGCCCTACCTTAAACCACAAATTGTGTCATTTAGCGAGAGAAAAAATGCAGCTCACCAGATTTGCAGTTTTTGACTTTATTCTTTAGATGAGTAGTAATGTGCATCTGTACTCCCTGTGGGACCCTGTGCTGTTGTAAATAATGGGTTTATATTAATAGGTTTCTAATAATTGGCAGATTATTTCTCTCTTGGTAATAATTACCAAGTTCATTCTTAAGTGCTGCAGGTTTGTCTTTTTCCTCTTCAAGACCTTTATGGCTTCTTGGCTATCCATAGGAATGTTGTAGACTGGACTTCAAAATTTTCAGCTAATTCTGTTGCATAGAGGAATAAAATAAATTTCTGGACTCATAAATTCTTGTTTTCAGACCGGTTTCCATCTTGCAGCACAAATATTCCAATGCACTATAGAGTTATATTTCCACAGCAAATTAAATTTATTTCTAGCACAGAACGTTTTGAAAATGAAATGTGTAATAGTTTCATGGTTTCTCAAAATGGTTATGCAGGTTTATACCATCTTAGTTATGGAAGATACTAATTTTCTGATACCATTTCATGTCAAGATGCTCTGTAAATAATTCCCTGAGATATTGGATGTAGTCTGAACTCCATGAGGTCTGTATTCAGCTGAGTTCTGAGAACGTCTTTGTACTATATTACATGCATTAATTAGCTGATTAGTATTTATAGGTATATAGCCTCAATTTTACAGCTTATGTTAAAAAAAAAAAATCCACCATGGGGTTGAAGTGATTGCTTCTAACATGGTGGTTTGTGTACCATTGAGATAAAAGCTTATGCATCCTGTTGATTTGGTAATTCAGGAACTTTTCAGAAACCTCTTAAGTGGAGCTTTTTGGTTGCCATGAAAGGAAAAGGAGCAACATGGAGGCAGTGCTATATACTGGATTGTACGCATGCTTTATCTTAAAAGCACTTTTTGATGAAGGCAAGTGAAGTTTTGTAGTGTGTGGTATAGATGTTGGCCTGCCAACAAACAAGAGACAATTGTCTAGAAAACTGGAGAATACTTGAAAAGGATTAACATTGAGAAATGTAAACCAAGATTCTTTTTCTTCTGCTACCCCACAGTTTTGACTATAGAAAATTAAAGTTGTTCTTGTAGTCCTCCTGAGTTGGTGTGAATAGTATGGAAAACATAAATGCTAGACATTTATTACCTGAATTTGTTTTTGTAACACTTCCTTCCTATGTGCAGAGCTCCATACCATGTTCAGGGTTACTGAAAAATATGAAGCAAACTGCTGAAGCTTGCCTTTATCCGCCTTTGTATGAATGAAGGTCTAACAGTAGAGTATAGTGTGGTTTGTACTTGACACTTTGAACTTTTTAGTCCCATCTCTTCTCATTGTAAGGAACTGTTCTTTCTAAGATTTATTTTTTTTTTTTTTTTTTATTTTATGTATGGAGTAAGTGTCAAAGGTCTGATCATTTTTGCATATCATGCCTTCTTTTTAGAGACCTGCTTGCTGACTGATGTGAGAAGAAGTATATGATGTACATAAGGAAGTCTGATGCCAGTGGTGACCACTAGTGTGGTCAGTTAAGGAGATGACAAAGATCAGAGAACATATAAAATAATAGCGTTGAAAAGTCGAATGTTGAAAACCTTGTTGCATAGTCCTTTTGAATAAGAAGATAACTGAGCAAAGTGCCTACGGGTTAAGCCTTTTATTGGGGAGAAGTAGCCCTAAGGCTATGTGTAAACTGTGTTTATAATAAGGTGTCCAGAGTGAGTTCAGCTGACAACAAGGCAAAATGTGTGTGTTCCCAGCAGGATGTAGAGATTGTTCATCATTTCTGATCAGTATCTGCTTGATTTTCAGTTTTAGCAGATTTTAGAATTTTAGTTGCTAACACTTAACATTTCTGTATCATGAAACTTTCACTACTGAAACACCAAGACTAAAATATTTTTCAAAATGTGCCAGCTCTGTCCAGATAAACTCTGATGTAGAGTGCTCTTGTTGCTCACTTTTTGCATTTGTTAAACATTCTGTCCTTAAAATGCAGCTGTATTTCCATTAAAGTACTATATTGAAAGATTGTCTTCATTTACTGCTCTCATGTTACATATGCTTATCTTGCTCTTGCTGTTTTTTTTTTCCTTCTGTAGGATCAATGCAGTATCCAATGGACAGGTTCGTGGAGAAAGCTACAGTGAAGGGTGCCTTGGGCAAACGGGTAGATAACATGCTTTGAACTTGAAATGTTGGAAATTGTGCCAATTTGATGTTGAGGCTGCTTATTAAATTGCTGAATTGGGCTTCAAATCTGCTTTGATTTTTTTTTTTTTTTGAGGGGTGTTTTGTGGATTAGTTAGGCAAATAAACATTCCCTTGTCTGTCTGAGGAGCAGATGTATATTGTGGAACTGTCTGTTGACTTAAAAAGGCTAAAGTGAATCGTTCTAAGATTTGGAGCGGATATCAAACTTATTTTAACAGCAGACAATGTTATTTTTAATTTGCTTAGCATTTTCTGTTTCAAAAATACATTTTGCACTTTATGAAGATTCTAAAAGTGATAATGTCTTGGAGTATTACATTTGTTTAATTTGTTCCTTGTTGAAGATTTTAAGTTTGATACAAGAGTTGTGTGTGAAATATTGCTCCATGTAATAACCAGTCTCTTCACTTTTCTATCTCTGGCACTAAGTAATAAATTCTTTGGCATTTTTTAGGTTTGAAATGGATTTTGCCACAGTAGGCATTTTCTCTGTATAGTCTAGTGTGGATTGTAACCTGTGTAACACAAGCATAGGATCATAGGAAATTAATAGGCTAATGGCCCTAGGGTCCTTACAAGCCTAGCCAAGTTCTTACCCTTATTTCTACAATCAGCACCTATTGCCCCTGTCCAAGAGGGGACACAGGTGGAACCCTGGGGTGAACTTGCGGTCACCCATCTAATCATCCAAATTGCGTTTGAAGAGGGCCAAAGAGGTACTGTGTTTGACATGGTGGGATTCCATTCCAAAGGTTTGGTAACCTGTGGGAGACAAGTCTGTCCCTCCAGCAGGTTTTATTAGTGTCACGTACCAGGTTAAAATCTTTAGAATAGTAACTCATGTACTATTTGACTTACGGATATGCAGCATTTCCAGTAAAGCAGGATCAAAGATTGCCTTGTACACAAGGCAGAGCTCACCTATGAGTAGTCCGTATGAAACGGAATAAAGTGACAGTGATTTCAGATGAGCCTCATAGGACAGATGCTGAAGACCTTGAATTTTCCTTGTGAGGAACCTTTGTGGTTTCTCCAATCACTGCAGGTGTTGGATACAGCATTGAGTTTGACTTTGTTTTGAAGGTTAGCTATGGGAGTCAGTGGGTTTGAATTGCTGTTATGGCAGTAAAAAAACAAGGTACATAAAGAATAATATCTAGGAGCCAAGCATGCTAGGATATACAGTTTGCAGGTAAGCTGAGACAGTAACAAGAAAGAAAATGAGTCGCAGCACTCTCTCTAAAGGAAGGTGATGAAATAACAAAAATGAATACGTGAAGGAGATCTTCTGTCTCACACTGAAAACTGGAAATGTTAGAAAGTGCCATGTAAGGATTCTCTACAAATGCTGTACTCAGAATGCAGAAAAAATGTTGTAAAAATTAATTTTAATCCAGAGTACCGAGAAAGTAGAGGTACTTTTGATGGGAGGCTCAATTAGAACAGATGTTAATTGGAGTACCTCAGCTGCAGCTGTTGTCAGAGTACACAGACTTTCCTGATGTCCTACATATTTTGGGCCTCTGACAACTACTATTAGAACATACTTTTAGACTTTATGTCCTCAGTTGAGACAGTGAAAGAAGATCTCTGATGTAAAAAGGGGCCAAGCGTTTGGCGGTGAAAAAGAAATTATCAAACTATGATTCACATTTTCTTGTCTTCAAAGTTAAGCCTATCACAGGTGAGATGCCTGAACTTCAAAGGGGCAGATTCTGACACAGTGGGGACATAGTTTTAGGAAGATGCTTGCTCCCTACAGCCCCTGCATCTGCAGATCCCCTGCCTTGGCAGGCTCTAATGTGACCCACACCAGAAAGGTCTACCTTCTGTTTGATCACCTGCACAAGCTCTAGTGTTTGCACCTGCCATTATAACACAGTGGGACGGGACGAGCAAGATGCTGTCATATTGCAGCTGGTGAGGGATTTTCTGCTATCCCAAACCCCACCCCCGTGTTGACACTTATCTTTCATGTGGTAGGCAGGCTGTGAAGTGTCACCTGAGGTAGTGCCTGCCCAGTTGCAGCACCCATGTCTTTTCAAGCTCTCCCACCCAGGCAAGCATGACTGTCGGTCTTCAAGCCCTGGACTGAAATGGGGCATCGTAAGAGGATCTGATTAGCATGTCCCTCCCAGCAGATGGGTGTAGCCATCTTCTTCTGTATAGTTGTCACGTTTCCCAAGCTACTAAATGAACATTGTTTCCTCTTGCTGTAGTGATTGCATATGCACAGATGCGTTAATGTCGTCATAGAAATTGTGTACGGTTAAAAAGGAGGAACAAGAGAGATTCTTAAATTCTGTAGAGAGATTCTTAAATTCTGTAGTGTCAAAGGTCAGGGAGAAACGTACATCTCTAACCTAGAAGGCTTGAAGAAAGTTAGCAATACTGATTAAGACAAAATGAAAGGCAGTCAGAAAAGCAAAGATGTGAACTAAAGAAAATGGATACCTAGTTACTCATATAAAGTTATTTGAAGTGCCAGGGATAAAAAAAAAAAAAAAAGTGTGTTCCATTTTTTTCACAGAGAATGTGTTCATGAAAAAGTCCGGAAACCAAAGGGTAATAACTCAGCAAAAACTGATCTGATGAGAGTTACCCTTGAATTCTTAGAACATTTCTTGAAAAACTGGAAGGGGGTGGTAATACCACAAACTAACCTTTTTCTAACAAATTGGGGGGACATGAGTCTCTAGAAGACAGAAAGAGGACAGTTGATTCTTTTTCATTACAGTGGGAACAAGATATATCCTGAAAACTGTTGGCCTGTTTCTTTTCATGCAAGTGGTACAGTGGGCCTAGGACAGCATTGATTCACACTAGGAAGTCAATTTCAGACTGATCTATTGAAATTTGACAGTATGTTGATGTGACATTCTTAGACCTTACTTGCATGTTTTATGTCATACGACACATAAGATTAGTGAGCAAATGTCTGAGTGAATTGTAGGTTAGTAATAGAGGTAAACCACTGGCTAAGCAGAAAGACCTAAGGATTAGTAGCTCAATTTGCTACCTCAGTTTGGGAGTTGTGCACTTTTAACTGCTTGTAAAGAGTAACAAGAACCTGTTAAATTTGTTTTAAGTTTCATATAGCTAAGTATCTTATGATTCCTGGGATAGCTTGCCTAGTATTGGCATTCATTTTTGAAAGGCCTGTAAGGAAATTAATGCTATTTTGTTAGCAGTTTAAAGGTAAAACGGTGGGGGTGATAAAAGGTGCAAGAAGGTATTGAAGATTGAAAAGGTAGTAATTGTGAAAAACTGACGGAAAGGTCTCAGATAAAATGTGGTAACTTTTTAAGCTCAGTGAAAAATGCCTTTGGAAGGCACTCAGGCAAGTACACTTTTGAATGTGAGGCAGTAGAAACAACAAGAATATGATCATATAGAACAATCACTTCAGATACTATTTTATTTCTGTCAGCAGTAATCACAGCCATGTACCAACCCTGCCAAGAACCTACCAGTTTGCTTCTGGATCTTCCAAGCATTTAAGGCCATTCCTATTGCTAGCCTCTCATAGTTTGCCCAATTTGTCACCCCTGTGCCCAGAAGGATTTGGCTGTGAAACTGCAAGGGGGATGTCTTGTTAAAAGGGGGAGGTATCTAAATTACATTTTTCAAGCCAGGGCCAAGGGTAAACATCTTTAGCTAGCTTTTCCTTAGATTGGAAGAAAGACTGTTTTGAAGTATTATTGTGGAATTTAATGCAGCAGATAAGGTAGAAAACAGTTGACCTTTTTTTTTGGTCAGATTTGCACATGTGAATGAGACGTTGATCAGTGATTCCATCTGCTCAAACTGGTGGTGGCTCAAGTGATGCAAATCATTCCAGATCTTTGACACTTGTTGAAAAAGAGCAAAGTACTTTACTTAATGTCATGGCAAAATGCCTCCTAGTCAGTATAAGAGTCACTTCTGGTATTTGAGAGTAAGTGATAAATTTAGTGAGACTATAGCCTAGCATACAAAACATACATTTTAATTTTCTCTGTATGTAGCTATCTGTGAAGAGAGAAATTTAATCATTACAGCACGTTTATTAGAAGTCATATTTATTTAGTTATTTTAGTGTATCGGTAGAGCAGACCTAGAGAAATAAAGAAAATTTGTGTTCGCTTCTCAGGGCTTGTAATGTTATGATTATTGTCTTGCATTTGTGACTTTTTTTAAGCCTTTAAAGTGTTCAGTTGCAGTTTTAATATACTGCAGTTTTAATATACGCCTTGGCACTTTCCATCCCATCTTAACAATATTATGTCGGTGGGTTCTTAATAAAAAGCTTCAAAAACTTTTATTAAGAATATGCCCACATAATCTTACTGAATCCCTCTGACGCTAGTTGAGGAATTGTGGGGGATGTGTCCTTTTACTTTAATAGATAAGGACCCACACATACATTGTAGTGCATCCTTTAAACTTTATGGAGACACTAGCATACACATCCTACATTGACATTACCAAGAGAAAAGTTTAGTGAACTTTTCAGTGATGTCACTTAGATTTTTATGAAGCATTTAACCCCAACTTGACGCCATAAAACAGACCCCAATAGCAGGAAATTACAGGATGGCACTGGAGGCACCACATGCTGTGCTGCATAAGGTTAAAAAGAAGCTGCAACAGAACACTTTAAGGTGGCAGTAAGATCATTTTCTTTTGTGTATGAAACAGAACTTATTTGTTCCAGTGGCACTTTTGGCCAAGTTCTAATGATTTTCTGTATCTACAAAATATAAGAAGTTATTGTCTTAGGGTTTCTGAATTACTTGAAATTTCTCTGTTATTTCAGATTTTTTTTGGTGAAAGTTAATAACCAAGATATGCTCTTTAATTTCCAAAGTATGTTGACAATACTGCCTTTCTTCAGGTAGATGGTATGAGCATTTTAATATGGTTTTCAAGTGCTGATCTGGAACAGGAAAGTGTTTCCTTTGTTACAATAGACTTTTAGAAAGCTTGCTGAATTTTTTTTTAAAGCTGGATTATGCTTTTGGTGTATTTAAACAAGCATTTGTGCCACTCCTGTGGTGTAGAGGCTTAAAGCCCTGATGACTGCCCAGCGGACCTGGGTTTGATGTAGCAGCTGGTGCGACTGCCAGAGCGGCAAGGAGGGATGAGCATTACCATCCTTGGGAGGAGTGGTCTTGTAGGCATCTCTGGTGATACTGCGTGATGGACGCTGTGGACTTCGATAGCAAGTAGTGTGTTCAAAGGGTGAGTAGGATGGGGGCATAGTAGAGCTGACACAGAAGCATGGTGAAAGTCACACCTTTTCCTGTGCTTCATCACTGTAACTGTGAGAGAGTGGAGAAACCTGTTTATGTCATAAAGGAACCCCCCTCGAGCCGATGTTGATAGCCAGACCCCAGGATGCCCTCAGGTGGTTCTGTGACCTCTGCCGTAATGGATTAGTCCTGGGGGTAGGAGTTCAGTGGTAGACCCATTAATGGATGTGGGGTACTGAGTAGGAGAGCCTTAAGATGAAGCAGAGGGGAGGAGAAGAGCCCCCCCCCCCCAAACAAAAACATTCTCACACTACAAATTGTCTTTGCCTGTCGTCTGTTGTTGAAACTGAGGACAGCAAGGCTGGTTATAATTTTTCAGTTGAGGACCTCTATTTTGGGGAGGAGGAGGATGCTGCCTGAGGGCCTTCATTTTTATAATGGGTTTAAATGTTAAATATGTTCAGAGGGAAAGAATGGAATACCTGAATAGAAAAAGGCTTTTATAAAATGTTGGATTGTGTATCCCTTGTGGATCATCCTTTTTTGGCCCTTATACTCTTTTGCCCACTTTTCTAAGTTTGGAGTGTTATGAAAGAACTGTTCTTCTAAAACCTAAAGTTCCTAAGAATTTGAAATCTGACTTCAGACCAGTGACAAGTGGAGTACCACAGGGTTCAGTCCTGGGTCCTCTCCTGTTTGGTATCTACGTCTCTGAAGTACAGGCTAACACAGAAGGTCTTTTGCTAACAAAGTTTGCAGATGACTGCAAACTAGGAGCCATAATCGAAACTCCTAACGATGTGGACATACTACAAAAGGGCCTCACTGAGACAGATGCCTGGTGTCAAAGTCATGGCCTAAAGCTCAGTGCCAACAAGTGTATTGTCATCCCCTTTGGTAAAAACTGTGTACCCATGAACTACCACATACGTGGTGTCTACTTAATGCCGAAGGTGTGATAAGAAACCTTGGGACACAGGTGGACAGTAGTCTCTCCTTTGATCACATCACCACAGTGGTAGGAAATCCTTCTACGTGGCTCACCTCATCACAAAAGGTTTCTCATCCAGAAAAAAAGAGGTCACTGTTCCCCTCCACTCATCACTGATTAGACCCATTATAGAGTACAATGCCCCTTTTGGTATGTACCTCACAAGACATCTACAACAACTGGAAAGGCCACAGAAATACCTCACAGAGGATTACTGGCCTCAAACAGATGCCCTACGTAGACATTCTAAAAACACTCCAGCTTTACTTCGTCACATATTGCCTACTCGGAGGCGATCTCTGCCTAACATACAAAGCTATGTCAAACCCAGAGCTGTTGGACATGCTCCACTTAAGGAAATCCCAATCCCTCCTAGCTACACGCTGTAGGGACCTAAACCTTGTCACCACAATAAACAGAACATGTTGGCTGGATAGATTCCTGTCCCGGAGACTTCCCATACTCTGGAACAGACTACCTATCTATGTCAAACAGCTCCTCATTAGCACTCTTCAAGAAAAATCTTGATGATTGGATGGGAAATGCACCCTGCAGATCACTTCTGTGGCTCTGCTCAACAGGGGCACAGGAAAATTATTTTCTTGGGTGGCGAAAGCCAGGGTACCTTTTTGGCTAGGCTTATATAGGCCCTAGGGCTAATAGCCTAGTACCTACCTATGAATCTGTAGACTCCATTTTTGATTTACTGTTATAAGCTGCTGGTTTATTTAGTTTACATTTAACTGTGTGTGTCTCAGCCGAAAAGGCCCTTTTTCAGCAGAGGCTCTGGGAGAAAAGCTCCACATAGAAAAATTACAGATACATTTAGATGTTTAGACATGATCAGTATATACACAAATTACAATAGACATGTTTTTACAGTGGTATGCAGCACAACAGTTACAATGGAGAGAACAAACAAGAAAATATTAATTTAAAAATAAAGGTAATTAATAGATTTGTTGTGTGTGCTGAAATTTGGAACATAGGTAGAATACATGCATAGTACGCAGGTACAGTACGTACATTATACATTAGCCAGTGTTTGTGAGTAAATCTCTTGGTTTAGAGCAGCTATGTTTTACACACTTGTGTTTTGTGAAGGACACAACCTTTGATGTTTTGGGAAAGAAAATGTACTCTTCTGGTTCTTTAAGTGTTGAAGTTTTTGAAACTGTTTGTATCTTAAGGCTGCATACCAGAGTAGCTTGTCTTTTTTATTCTGCTTGCTGTACATTTTTTGCTATTGCGGTGAAGAGGTTTCTGAAAGGACAGTCTTGTATTAAAAATGATTACAAACATGAGACATTTGCTTATTGCTGTAAGGGTCTTTTGGTATATAGGAGTTTTTTCATGTTTCATTGGCTCCGTCTCAAGTGGCTACAGTTGGATTTCCTTCTTTTCACACTTGTTAGAACTCAAAGAAATGAGGTGTGAAATTCCTCTGTGCAGGCAGGCAACAGCTATCCCGACCATCGTTTAAAGAGAGAATATACTGTAGACAGTAAACAAAAATAATAGCAATGATAGTTTTAGAATTATTTGTATGTATGGCACATACTTGTATCAAGTACGGTTATTTGGTTCATAGGTAGGTACTAGGCTATCTGCCAGAGGGCATTTATAAGCCTAGCCAGAGTTTGTCGGCTTTCACCACCCCATTGATTAATTAACTGAGCCTCTGTCAAGCAGAGCCAATGAAGTGATCCCAGGGGTGTATTTTCTGTTACCCATCCACTCGTCAAGGCTTCTCTTGAAGAGTGTTAGTGAGGGGCTCTGCCTAATGTAGTTAGGAATTTTGTTCCAAAGCATGGGGAGTCTCTGTGACAGGAATCTATCCCTCCAGTATGTTCTGTTTATTGCTGTGGCGTGGTTTAGCTCACTAGAGCGTGTGGCTCGCAGTGACTTGGATTTTTTTAGGTGGAGCATGTCCATCAATTCTGATTTGGACATGGCTTTGTAAGTCAGGCAGAGATCACCTCTGAGTAAGCGATATGCCACTGAGTACAGCCAGAGTTTTTTCAGTCAGGCTGCATAGGACATATGTTTGAGGCTAGTAATCGTCTTGGTGAGGTACTTTTGTGGTCTTTCCAGCTGTTGGAAGTGTCTTGTGAGGTACATCCCAAATGGGGCATTGTTCTCCTATGATGGGTCTGATGAGTGACGAGTAGAAGGGCAATATAACCTCTTTATTTCTAGTTGCGAACCCCTTAGTAATTGGATGGGCCACATAGAAGGATTTCCTAACTACTTTGGCAATATGATTGTCAAAGGAGAGATTACTATCTACCTGGGTCCCCAGATCTCATATTACCTCTTCTGTATTAAGGGGGCTGCCACCTATGTGGTAATTCGTGGATGTTTTTGTTTTTCCCAAATGGGAAGACTATGCATTTTTTGCCATTTAGCTTGAGGCCATGCCTTTTTGGAGGATGTCCGTGTCAGCTGGAGAGTCAATTATGGCTCCCAGTTTGCAGTCATCGGCGAACCTGGTTAGCCATAGTCCTCCTGTGTTTGTCTGTACTTCTGAGAAACATATGCCGAACAGTAGGGGTCCCAGAACCGAGCCTTGCGGGACACCACTTGTGACTGGTTTAGAGTCAGACCTGGAGCTCGCTATTCTTACCTTGTGAGTTCTGTCTGTAAGCCAGTTGGCAGCCCATCTTGTGATGTAGGGGTGTATGTTCAGGCTGGTGAGTTTTTCTATAGTACCCAAGTGAGGAATGATGTCGAACGCCTTAGCGAGATCAAGGTAGGCTGTGTGAACCACCTTTCCCTCGTCTATGGCCTTGGTAACTGTCTCGAAGTCAACCAGGTTTAGTAGGCATGATCTGCCCTTAAAGCCGAACTGGGTTGGGTCAAGTGTTTGGAGGTTCCCAATGTCTTTGTTAATGGGTTCCATGGTGCGCTCCATAGCCTTGCAGACCAGGCTAGTCAGGCTTATGGGGTGATAGTTACCAGGGTCAGTTGTGGCCCCTCCTTTGTGGAGCAGAATAACTATTGCTGTGTGCCGTTCTGTGGGCATGTAGCCTGTGTAGAGGCTGAGGTTGAACAGCATGTGTAGGTGGGGGGTTAGTTTGTTCTGTAGTTCGTGCAAGATGCAGCCTGGGACACCATCTGGCCCCACTGATACTGTGTTTTTGGCTTTTGAAAGGGCTGTTTTCACCTGTGCTTCTGTGATTTCCGGTACACTACACTTTTCCGGTATTGTTGTGGGCTCTTTTGAAGGTGAGAGGGAGGTGAAGTTTGCACTGAATCTATTTGCCAGTATGTTGGCAATATCAGTAGGTTCAGTATATTTTGTGCTATTTTGCACTATCTCAAGAGCATATCTGCGAGTTGCCACTTAGATTCTTGACATAAGTATCTTTCGAATCCTTGGCTATTTTTCTTTCGAAGTTAGCCTTGGATGATTTTATGAAGGACATTAGTTTTATACTGATCAGGGATGTCTTTCCTTCTTGGGATTTGCTTTTTTTCTGAACTAGTTTCCTCTTGTTGTATAACCTGTTTATGGCAGGGGTCCTCCAGACTGGTTTCCTTCACTTAGGGGAGTGAGTCTTGATTTTGCTAGGGATGGCACGATCCATGCATCCTTGTTGGTGCTCAGAGTGCAGTTGTAAAGGATTGTGCATCTTGGGCAGTGTTATCCTTCAGCGTGGGGGCTGTGAAACTTACCACCTCTGCCTTAAGTAAGGTGAAGTTTGCTTTAGAAAAGTTTTTCACTGTGGTTTCCTTTGTTGGGGGAGGTGGTGGGGTTTGGACATCCAGGGTGATTAGTTTATGGTCTGATCTAACCAGTGATGGGTTGACCTCCGGTACGAAGCACCTGTCGCCCATTTTGGTGATGACCAGGTCCAGTATGTTGTGGCCTCGGGTAGGGGAGTTTACCAGCTGATCCAGGGCGTTTGAGTTGATAAATTCCAGGAAGCGCTGAGCCTGGGAGTTTGTACTCAAGTAGTTTTCCCAGTTAATGGTAGGTTAATTGAAATCTCCCAAGAGCAGGGTGTTCGGTAGGACCTTCATGTTTTCCAGTTTCTCCAGAAAGGCGGAGTGGTGGTCCTGGGACATGGAAGGTGATCTGTAGCAGGCCACAATTTGCATTCCAGATTTGCCCAATAGTTGCACATGGATGATCTCAGAGCTGTCATGCTGCGCCACTAACCTGGAGGTGTGGGTATCCTTGATAAATATGGATACACCCCCTCCTTTTGTGTTTTGGTCTGTGTTCTGTGGCTGAAATGTGTGGTATGAGTTGTAGCCCAGTAGTGCTGGAGTGCTCTCTGGAGCCTTGAACCAGGCTTCAGTTACTGCACAGATGTCTACGTTCTCCATACTTAGGAGTGCTTCGAGCGCCTGCATTTTGAGATTTAAACTCCTGGCGTTGAGTAGCATAACCCTCAGTTTTTTACTTGTGCTGTTTACGAAGGTGGGTTTGAATTTTAAGCCTTGCCTAAAAAAGGCACTATGGGGGCAGCAAGAGCCTTGGCCAGTATTCGAAAGTCAAGGGGTGACAGGTGCAAGCCGTCTCTTGCGAAGCAACGTGGCTTGTCGAGCATGTCATCCCAGGCTGACAGACACTGGATCCCCTTTGAATGACACCAGAAGCTTAGCCAATTGTTGAAATTGATCATTTTTTCTTTATACTGAGGTATCATTTTTGGTGAGGGCAGGATGCTACTCAGGGTCAGGGTCATACCCGCCTGAGCTACATGATCAGAGAGCACTTCCATGTCTCTTCATGTAGTCCAGGGAGGTACGGCTCGGGTCATTCACACCAACATGAACAATGACGGTCATATTTGTACTTGTTCTGGATTGACCTGAGTGCTTGTGTTATGTGACGGATTCTGGCTCCCGACAGGCAGCTAACAGTAACCTTCTTGTCATTTTTGGTGAGGGCAGGATGCTACTCAGGGTCAGGGTCATACCCGCCTGAGCTACATGATCAGAGAGCACTTCCATGTCTCTTCATGTAGTCCAGGGAGGTACGGCTCAGGTCATTCACACCAACATGAACAATGACAGTCATATTTGTACTTGTTCTGGATTGACCTGAGTGCTTGTGTTATGTGGCGGATTCTGGCTCCCAACAGGCAGCTAACGGTAACCTTCTTGTCCAGCCTAGTGAGTGGGGTGTCAGTGTACATGACTATTGAGTCACCTATTACTAGTGTGTTAGGTATGTTATTTTGCCTTAAGGGCTGTGATTGTGCGGCACATTGATTTTTGTGTGTTATGTGTTGTCTGGTTTGTGACTGGAGGTGCAGGTTTTGTGGGTGTCTGCTTTGGAGCTCTCTGATGCTTTTGCAGGTTTTTATTTAGAGCCTCTGAGTATGATTTTGGGTATTTATGTGTACTTTTTGCCAGTGCTGGTTTAGTAGGTCTATGTGAGGCTGGAGGTGTGGTGCAAGTGTTGACCTTCTCCTCATGACTGTCTGTTCCAGTCTTGGGTGGAGATGCCTTAGCCTCCAGTTTGGCTCTATAATTGCATCTCTCACATATGTTAGTGTTTTGTGGTAGGAGGAGAGGGCTGTCTGTGTACATGAGGCTGTTGTAACATTACCCAGATTCACCAGCTGGACTGGAGAGTACACCTGAAGTTGCCCTTTGGTCATGTTTGAATAGTAGGGTGAGCTGCATAGTCGCTTGGTTGGTGAGGGGTGGATAAAGAGCCTTGCCCTGCTGGGCAGTCAAGTGTCGGGGTATATTAGTGCTTGTTAATAGGTCTGAGCAAGTGCTGGACTGTAGGATGCTTTTTGGGTGCTTAGGTTGAGAGTTAGACTAGTTTCAAGTGAAAAACTGAAGAGGAGACTTAGTGGAGCCGGGAATAATTTAACCCTAGCTAACCAGTGCTGCTTGGCGCACAAAACTGTGGAACACGATGTCCTTCATGGATGCATCTGCAGTCATAACAACTGGGTTGTCCTGTCGTCAGGCAGCCCTTCAGTCGGCCGGATTCCAAAGTCCGGGTCCGGCTTCGGCTGATGTCGCACTCCACCCGACGTCATCTCTGTTGGTCTTCGGGTATAAAAGCATCAGCCGACGCCATTTTCCTCAGTCTTTCTTGCCGCGTGGCGCCCGAAGCAGAAGCTGTTCGCAAGTGCCGGTCGGTCGGATCCAGAGATTACTTCTACCGAATACTACTTCGAAGACTTCTAAAGCTAAGTACCCGTTGGGGACTCTTTCTTGCCTCAGCCAATGTCAGAAAAAGTTAACAATTGTTTAACCTGTGGGAAACAAATACCTCATAAAGATTTCCACTCTTACTGTCTGCCTTGTTTAGGCCCAGCCCACGACGTAGCAGCCTGTTCGGCCTGTGCTTCTTTCAACCGACGAACGCTTAGGCGTCGGTCGGAGTTTGCAGAACAGTTTTTCGGTTCTGATTTTGCGACATTATGCCGTCGGATCCTCCGACTACCCAATCTACCAAAAACGCAAAGATAAAGACCGACACTCGCGGTCCGCGGTTTCGGCCGAAACCATGGTTAAGCAAACCGAGTGTCTCGGTTTCGGCCGAAACCGAGAAAACTGATCTAAGTACAGCTGAACCTATTCCTACAACTGAGGCCCCTGCTACAACTCTTGAATCGACCTCAGAAGTTTTACCCACTACGGTGGTTGACTTATCAGACACCATCCCCTTGGATGTCTCTACCCCAGCACGTGGTGCTGCTAGGCCTCCAGCAGCCATGTCCATTAAGGCCTTCGCCAGGGCTAAAGCAGCCAAGACTACTAAAACAGTGCCTGTTAAACCCCCCACATCCAGGCCCTCTTCTAGTTCCCAAATGCTTACTTTGGCAGAAGATTTAATTTCTTTAATCAGAGGATCTCAATCTCACCCAGATAGGGCCTCTCAGCCCCCAGAGAAGAGACCTAGGGCAGAGCCCCCTGAGCCAGTGTCCTCAGATGAATCTGCTGATGAATCAGACATAACTGACCAGCCAGAGGCTCCCTTCTCCAATTTTGAAGATTCTGATGCTGAAGAATCCATTCCAGCTGCTTCCCCACCAGAAGAATTCTCCTTTGGGGAAACCTTGCATGCCATGCGAGAACAGTTCCAATGGCAGCAACAGGATTTTTCAGACTCCAGAAAAGACTTAGGACCTTTCTGCACCTCCCACAGCACAGGCCCTTAGCTATACCTCCTGTTCTCTCTGTGGTGGATGATGCTTTCAATGATGTTTACTCCGCTCCAGATTCTTTACCCCAGCCCCTGCCAAACCAGACAGATTTTACAGGGTGCCAGATACTCATCACCACCTTTACAAGGCCCCACTTGCAGACCCAGAAACTATATCCCAGGGTCCCAAGGCAGTAGCCGACCATAGCTAAAACCCTACTCCTTCTGAAAGGGAAGCAAGGTCATTAGACAGATGGGGTAAAAGGTCTACACTTCAGCTACTCTCTCAGCTAGAGCTTTAAACTGTCAGTTTCACATGATACAATACCAAGAGTTTATGCTTGATCAGTTAACTAAAAACTAACCACTGATGAATCTCTTGATAAGAAATATGTATTAGAGATGGTAAATAACATACAACAGGTTAGCAACCATTCCTTAAAATGTGGCTATGATGCACTGGAGGCTTCATTTAGATCAGCCATGACAGGCACAGTGATAAGAAGGCATGCATGGCTAAAGGAACAAGCTTTACCGGATCATGTTAAAGCTAAGCTGCTAGATGCTCCTATGGACAAGACAAGTTTGTTTGGTACACCTGCCCAGCAGGTTATGAAGAAAATTGAAGAAAAGGCAAAATCTGTTCAAACTGTTAAAGATTTCTTGCAGGTTCAACCCCCAAGGTTTAGCAGGAACTGGCCTGCCAAAAATTGGTCCTTTCCTGACTCCACAAAATTTCAAAGGGGCAGGAATAGACGTTCCAGAGGCAGAAACCAATCCAGAGGAGGTGCCTACAGAGGATGACAGTGGCAAGGTAACAACAGAGGCACAGACACAGCCACTGCCACTACATCAGCACAACCACAGTGACTTAACCCTAAATCCGCCTACCAGGGAACAAATAGCAGCTCCTCTAGGCGGAAAGTTAACCTTATTTTCAAGGAACTGGCACTGCATAACAAAAGACAAGTGGATTTTACAAACCATAGATCAAGGTTACCGGTTTCACTTCCACACTTTACCAGTCAAAGAGGAATGCCAAATCTACCTCCAAATCAAAAACAGAGGCTCTACGCCAGATAATGGAGTTAGCAAACATGAGAGCTGTGGAAAGAGTGCCAACAGCAGAGCAAGGAAAGGGGTTCTATTCCAGACTATTCCTAGTTCCAAGAAAGGAAAAAAGTTGGAGACCAATTCTCGACCTGTCCACCTTAAATACATACATCATTGTCCCAAAATTCAAAATGCTGACCCTACAGCAGCTTCTTCCCATGCTGGGCAAGGAGTCTTGGCTGGTAACTCTAGATCTCAAGGAGGCATACCTGCACGTCCCCATTCGACCAATCTGCAGAAGATACCTCAGATTTCTTGCAGGATCAGAGCACTATCAATTCTCAGCATTGCCCTTTGGCTTATCTACTGCGCCCAGAGTATTCACAAAATGCCTGGCATCAGTAATCGCCATTGCAGACTACAGGGAATTCAAATTTACCCATACCTGGACGACTGCCTGCTACAAGGGGACAACAAAAGCAAGCTGACAACAGATTTACAAAGGGTCATTTACTTGCTACAAGCACTGGGATACACAGTCAATTTACAAAAGTCAAGGCTGATACCATCCCAAACAAGAACATTCTTGGGCTGAATTGGACACAGTAAAACAAATGGCATTCCTGACTACAGAAAAACAAAAAGAACTTCCTCTTTACTTCTTGGCACTAACAAAACTGAACAAGTTAACAGCAAGAAAAGTACTGCAGGCCTTGGGCTTCATGGCATCATGCATAATCTTGGTTCCATTTGCCAGACTACATATGAGAAAACTACAGTGGTACCTAAAGAATTTATGGTCCCAACACAGACACAGTCTAGAAACAGAAATCCCACTAATTCCATGCTTAAAACAGGAGTTCCTATGGTGGGCTCAGGCATGCCAGTCAAACCCAGGCCTACCCTTTCGCAGATGTCAAGCAAGCCAGACCATCACAACAGACGCTTCAGACCTAGGATGGGGCCCACATGCTGGACAAATGCGTGCAAGGATTGTGGACACAGGATCAACTTCACCTGCACATCAACCTAAAAGAAATGCTGGCAGTAAAACTGGCAATCCAAAAGTTCAAACCATTTCTCAAGGAGGGCCAGTTGATGATAAGGACAGACAACACCACAGTCATGTGGTACATCAACAAACAGGGAGGCACTCATTCATACCCCTATGCAGAATGACCTTGGAGCTGTGGACCCTGGCACTCAGCTACAACATCCAGTTACAGGCAATATTTGTACCGGGAAAGACAATACTCTAGCAGACATATTAAGCAGAACCACTGGATGCCCACGAATGGAAGCTGCACCGGACATCTTCAAGACCATCTCAAAGAAATGGGGAATGCCACAGATAGACCTATTCGCATCACCTCTCAATCACCAGCTCAAAAATTCTGCACAAGGACATTCCACCCACTAGCATGGAAAGTGGATTCGCTCTCCTTCAACTGGAAAGGCCTAACAGCATATGCATTCCCACCTCTTCCTTCGATACACAAGGTACTACTGAAAATCAAGGAAGAACGTCCAAGGATAATCCTGATAGCTCCGAACTGGCCAAGACAACACTGGTACCCACTACTGAGGAGCATGTCTCGATCAATATGTGGCCAATACCCCTGATGCCTTTGATGTTAACTCAGAACAACTACAGCATCATACATCCAAACCTAAAAACGTTGCAACTAACTGCATGGAACATCACATAGCAGCAGCTAATCCAGAACTTTCCCAAAGAGTAAAAGACATTATTCTTGAAGCACGCAGACCTTCAACAAGAAGGAACTATGCTGGAAAATGGAAAAGGTTTGTCATTTGGAGTACAGAAAGAGGAAAAGATGTGTCAAACATAGATATGCCTAACATTCTGGAGTATCTGGCGAACTTCTTCATTCAGGCCTGTCCTACTCCTCCATCAAGATACATGCATCAGCTATTTCAGCAGAATACAGCTTTGATCCACCTGTTTTTTCGCACCCTTTGCTCAGGCAGTTCCTCAGAGGAATCAAGAATGTAAAACCTCCAAGGAAACCACCATTACCAGCTTGGGATTTGAACTTTGTGCTAGAAAAATTGACACTATCACCCTTTGAACCAGCAGCAACAGCAGACCTACAACACCTGTCATGGAAAACTGCTTTCCTACTGGCAATTACTTCAGCAAGGAGGGTTTCAGAACTACAGGCCTTAATGGCAGTGCAACCCTTCCTAATCTTCCACCAAGATAGAGTGTCCATGAGGACTAATCCTACATTTATGCCCAAGGTGGTATCCAGAGTGTCTTTAAACCAGGCAATCCACCTACCTACCTTCTTTCCCAACCCACAAAACAGAGGGGAAAGAATACTGCATACCTTGGATGTACATAGACAGCTACGCTACTACTTGGACAGAACAAAAAATAGCAGAAAGACTGACCAACTTTTTGAAGCCTATGCAACAGGAAGGGAAGGAAAAGCTATTTCCAAACAGACAATCTCCAAATGGATAGGAAATTGCATACGATTCTGTTACTCCTTCCATGGAAAACCAATTCCACAGAACATAAGACCTCATTCTACAAGGGCAACAGCCACTACCACAGCCTTCTTACGAGGAGTGGCAACCAAAGACATTATTGAGGTGGCTACTTGGACCTCCGTGCATACATTTGCCAAGCATTATAATTTGCCTCTATATTCCAGATCCTGAGCAGGGTTTGCCACTGCTGTACTGCAAGGGATCCTAAACACACCATAATCTACTTTTATCCTCCTCCCTAGTTGGCTATGGTATTCTACCCAGTTGTTATGACTGCAGATGCATCCATGAAGGACATAGTACAGTTTTGTACCTACCATAAATGTAGATGTCCGAACTGGATAGCATCTGCAGTCAGGATTACCCTCCTCCTTCCCTCTGTGGTACTCCTAGGGTGTTTACCCTCCTAATAGCTAGCTGTTGGGGGAGTCTTTATGGTGTATTTGTTTGTATATATGTACATACATGCTTATTGTTGTGTTTACCTCTATCTATTTGGAAACATTGGCATCTATCCAAATTTTAGCCTGCAAGAGGGCTTCTGGCATCTGGGGCAAGAAACACTGAGGAAAATGGCGTCGGCTGATGCTTTTATACCCGAAGACCAACAGAGATGACGTCGGGTGGAGTGCGACATCAGCCGAAGCCGGACCCGGACTTTGGAATCCGGCCGACTGAAGGGCTGCCTGACGACAGGACAACCCAGTTGTTATGACTGCAGATGCTATCCAGTTCGGACATCTACATGTATGGTAGGTACAAAACTGTACTTTTTTTAAACTACTAACTTCTGGACTGGAACCACTCCTCCAGGGACAGATGGTTGCTCAGAGTTCCCCTCTCTCACAGGTGAACAGAGAAACTTCCCTCTATCCAAGTAAGGTATGGACAACTCAGAAACTTGTAACACATCCCTGAATTCAGCACTAGCCTGAAAACTGGATTATACTAGCTTAGAAAGGCGGGAAACTAGAAATGTATTTATTTTTTAACAAGAAATGTATTTATTTTTTGAAAAGATAAGGCAAAAACAGTAAAAAGTACACTTAAAACAGCTTTAAATGACTACAAGCGATCAGAAAAGGCTATCGCACTTCAACGTGTAGCCTACAACAGTTAAACAATTTATTTAAACAAAAAACAATTTTTTAAAAGTGCAGGAAGTCAAATAAGTACAATATGTGAAAAAAAACAAGCTTTTAAATCACTAAGTGCTGGAAAATCAGCGTTTAGGAGGAAAACAGTTAAGTACAGCATGAAAATACAGAAAACTGATACTCATTCACTCCAAGTCTCTCTTTTAAGCTAGAACGCTTATATCAGTTTAAGACTTTCTAGTGCTTTCCAGTAGGTTAGTTACAGGAAAGATGGGAAACCAGCGCAGATGTGGTCTTTTAAACCAGAAAGTTGAAAGAGATGGACAACTTCCCGAATGGTCAGTAAACTACAATTCCTGGGCCAAGAACCACTCCTCTTGTGGTAGACAGGCTACCTAGTACTTACCACTCCCACTGATGAGCTAGAAGGCTGCCCTCCAACACAAAGGCTTGGTGGGCTCAGAAGCTTACAAACAGTCCTGGATACAGCAAATCTGTACTTGGACTAGACTGGTTACGAGAAAGGTGGGGATCAAGCACAAACACGGGCTTTAAAACCAGAAAGTTGAGAGAGATGGGAAAAAAATTGCCCAAACTACCAGTAAACTACAATTTCTGGGCCAGAACCACTCCTCTTGTGGTAGATAGGCTACCTAATACGCTTACGCTTACCACTCCCACTGATAAGCTAGAAGGCTTCCCTCCAACACAGAAAGGCTTGCGGGGCTCAGAAGCTTACCAACAGTCCTGGATACAGCAACTCTGTATCTAGACTAGGCTAGTAACAGGAAAGGTGGAAAACAAGCGCAAGTGCGACTTTTAAACGAGAAAGTTGAATGAGATGGGAAAAAAAACTGCCCAAACGGCCAGTAGCTACAATTTCTGGGCCAGGAACCAATCCTCTTGTGGTAGATAGGCTGCCTAATGCTTACCACTCCCACTGATAAGCTAGAAGGCTTCCCTCCAACACAGAAAGGCCTGGGGGGGTGGGGGGCTCAGAAGCTTACAAAGAGTCCTGGATACAGCAAATCTGTACCTGGACTAGACTAGTAACAGGAAAGGCAGGAAACAAGTGCAAACACAGGCTTTTGAATCAGAAGGTTGAAAGAGATGGAAGACCTTCCCAAACGGCCAATAAACTATAATTTCTGGGCCAGAAACCTCTCCTTCTGTGGTAAATAGGCTACCTAGTGCTTACCACTCCCACTGATAAGTTAGAAGGCTTCTCTCCAACACAGAAAGGCTTGGGGGGCTCAGGAGCTTACAAGCAGTCCTGGATACAGCAAGTCTGTATCTGGACTAGATAAGTTACAGGAAAGGCAGGAAACAAGCTAGGATTTTTTTCTTTTCAGAAAAGCAGCTAAAACAGCAGTAAATACAATTCAAATGCAGTGCAGGCTAGCATACACGTATATCAATATTACGGCAAATACAGTTGAATTAAATGCAATTAAATTAACAAATGACTAAAAAACAAGCGCAGAAGGCATTAAATTAGAAGGCTACTTTGTTTCTTTCGGCTTTTCCCGGTTAGGGGTTGCCACAGCGGAACTCCGGTCCGCTAATGATTGGCAGTAGATTTTGATGTGCTGGCTTGCCGTGCCTAACGCACAACCTTCAACAAAGGGACGCCCATTCACGCATGTCGCCACACAGAAGACGCTCTGAGAATCGAACGGGCAACATCTAACTGCTACTAACGAGCAGTAATAAGTGCAAAGTAAGAACAACTGAACAGAACAGCGTAATGTGTGTATATGTGTGTGTGTGTGTATGTATATATTTGTGTGTATGTATGTGTGTGTGTGTGTGTGTGTGTGTGTGTGTATATATATATATATATATATATATATATATATATATATATATATATATATATATATATATATATATATATATATATATATATATATATATATATATATATATATATATATTTTTTTTTTTTGTTTGTTTTTTTGTTTTTTTTTTGTTTTTTTGAGGGAGGGAACACAGGATTAAGAGGCTACTGCGATTGTCCTTCTCAGATGTTCTTTGTACACAGTAGGAGTGCTTGAAATCAAAATATGATCTCACTGCACTCAGTTGACTGAGCAAATGAGATAGGCCCAGAAGGAATATCAAATACAATCTTACAAGAGGGGCGGGCAGTTTCAAAGCCACCAAGATTAACACAAAGACAAGAACAGTGAGGATGGGTGGGAGAAACAGTGGAGACAAAAGACAGAAACAATACAGCACCACTATAAATAATAGGCAAGTGTATAAATACAACACAGTGCAAGTTAAAGTGGCAAAATGTGTACTTATCAGTTTGAAATAGATTCCATCTCTGCACAGCAAGTCTGTCTGCTTTCCAACAGTTCACAGTTATGAAACATGGACAAGTACACAGAGAATAAAACACTTTGGGAACAATATGAACAATAGTTGATATACACGGTCCCTGCACTAGTTGCAGATGAGTTGAAATAGAGGCTCAAGTAGGGCTTTCTAGTCAATTTTCTGATCGTTGTGTGTAGGGAATTCAAACTACAAAGACTATTTTGAGAAGGAATGCTCATTCCACCACCAAACAAGAGAGATTTTTAAGAGCGCATGCCCTTTGATCTTGCAGCCTAGGAAAT
Organism: Protopterus annectens; assembly: GCF_019279795.1. Lineage (NCBI taxonomy): Eukaryota > Metazoa > Chordata > Ceratodontiformes > Protopteridae > Protopterus > Protopterus annectens. The sequence continues at coordinate 1,230,147,090 of NC_056727.1, read as the reverse complement.
TGAGATGTTCTTTGTTAGTAAGTTTTTATTTAGGGAGTTTAGCTCTAAATTCATGTGTGCGCTGGTAAAGGTGCTTTATACAAGGTAGCCATGTCCGTAACCTGTAGGCATTCTGCATTAAGGGGCAGACACTGATCTTTTTGGATTAGAGAGGTAATAAAATGACAGATTTTTTTAGAACAGCCTTTAGTAACCAGGTGTTTTATTTTGAGAGGGGGCATACTGAAGCCTAAACATTCTTGCCTGTCAATCTTCTTGCATGAGATGTAAGTAGTCCTCTGACTTTTGCACATATGTTTTATCAGAGGTAGGGCTTGGCTGTTTGTTCAACCTGCTAAATAACTAAAAGACTAGCAGTAAAAAAGAACCACAGATAAATAAATTTGTTCAGAAATTGCAAGGAAGAAGTCCCACAGTCACTCAGTGGTCCCAGATACAATGGAATGGGTTTTATTGGTATTGACAATTAGTTGGAGCCCAGTCCGATGGCAAACATGTAGATGTTTCTTGGAGAGTCTTCAGCACATTTAATATGGATTTTTCCCTGTTTCAAAGTAATTAAATTATCAGCTTATAAAGACTCATTGAGGCCATTTGTGTTGAAATTTCAGTCTATTAGTAAAGAAGAAAAAATGGGATTCTCACTCCATTTGTGTCTTTTCAGGAATTCTTTTAAAGACCCGGAGAGTGTATGATGCTTCCCATTGCTGTCTTGGTAGTTTATGGTGACAACTGTCGTGAAAATGTTCAATAGACAACTTTTCAAGATGCGTGGAACATATTCTCCAACATCAATCTGAACATGCAAAACTGCTAATATAAACACACAAAGTTTACATTCTAGACTGTTATAAAAGCTACAGCTCGTTATAAAAAAATAGATAGTTCTGCAAAAAGGCTAATTGAAGTCTTCCATAGCAACAAGAAAATGTTGGTGTCTGCAGACTTAAGTCTTTTCCTCTTTCTCTTAAAGGGGAAAAAATAGTCATCATGTTATACAGAGGGTCGGTAGTCAGTATACCATGTTCCTTCCCAAAGAGCCTTTAGAAGCCCCAAGGGTGAAGGTCCCTTTCTTAGTAAGATAGGGATTAACTAAGATAGAAAAGGTTTAAGATCCTCCCCCTGCACAAAACATCTGTGTGGCAGGCATGCAGTTCAGGGATGTCATTGTTGTACAGCCAGGAGAAAATAGCAGGGCCTACCTGTGAGAGTCTCCCACCTGCCTTGCTAATGATGTTAGTCATTTTGTTATGCAGTACAGTGGTGCATTTGTAGGTCATTAATACACTTCTCGAGTTTCCACAGTTGTGTCATACATTTGCCAAAGTAAGGGCACAGGCAGAAACATTGTATGAGAGAGTTATATACATTGCAAAAATAAAAACTTAATGTCCATGGAATGGACTTTGCTTTTGTCCAACTATGATGAAAAGGAAATAGAATCATTTTGATGGTTCAACACCACTTCCAGCAAACAGCAATACTCTGAAAATGTTTCACCAAAAGCATTTTCAGAAAAACTTGGGAGTAAGTATTTTTTGTAGGGGGGGCAAGGCACTTTGTACCGCCCCAGGGTTGCACAGCAGTGGGGAAAAGGAATTTTTGAAACTGCTGTCAGCACACTTCTGTACTCCTAAGGAAACAAAAGTGTGTATAATGCACATGATGGTGAATCATACGATCTGCCATGGGTGTTATTTCTTTTGGAGTTCCTTTGAGGGTAAATGCCCACTTAATGGAGATGTTATTGGCCAATGTCATCAACGTCTTCATAAACATAACTCATTTCAGCTCTATATCTCATCGTGATTTGCTTATTCATAGGATACATCCTTAATCAAGAGTACATCATGTTCCATGTGTGAGTCAGAGAGCTGCTGTCTGATCATTTTTTCATTCATTGTGAATGCCTTCTACATGTGATATGTCAGCATACCCTTTTTTACCCCATGTATTTCAAGCTAAACCAGTTATTTTGTCCATCTTTAGCTTTACCAGCCTACCTGAATGATTTCAGCTTTATGTTGCACCCCTTCTCCTGTGTTCGTAAAACTTAGTTTGACCTTTTTTGAGACTGAGGACAGTATCTTGTAGTAGCACCTGTAACTGCTTCACTTCATTAGTACCAGATTCTTCCTTACTAACCATCCAATTCTTCATTTCATTTTCTTTTTCTGTGTTCTTTGGTGTCATTTCTGATAAGACTCTTGCCTCATTGGTACCATTAATGCATTAGCTTTCTACTTCAGTTTCTATGTTAATAGCATAGAATGGTGCACCCTTGCACAAATACAACAATAACATCCCAGCTAGTAATGACTGTGGGTTCTTTCCAAGCTTCAAAGTCAGACCTTTTGTAGTATAAATTGCCTCCCATTTCAAAACCTTTTGGGGTTCAAAGTTGTTTCTGCAGAGCTCTCTGGATTCTTTCTTCACATTCATAATCAATAGCTGTTCTGTTTGATGCATGTAATGTATGTTCCATCACTGCCATGCTCCTCATGGTCCCTTCTGGAGTAGGCATCTTATTAGTCAGAACAAAAAAGAGATCTGCATTCTGATCGTACTTTGAGACCAAAGGCATGCCAAAAAGGGACCTAGTTTTAGGCCTATTGTACTTCAGGAAAACTTCACAGTTATTGAAACAGATTTTTTGTAAGAGAAATTAATCAAGGGGCTTTGTTTTTTGATCTGTACAGATATTTCTGCAAGCAGTCCACATCAGCATGGCCAAAATGAAGATGCAGTTTTAATAAACTTTGTTTCTCTTTTTTGGCCACATTCCCTGGAACTCTGGGGACCTAAATGTCACTGCAACTCTCTTTAAGGTATTTATCTAGAATGCTGCACAGTGCAGTGAGGTACAGCAGTACTGAATTCAAGAGTCAGTGGTGGTTTAAACGTCACTGCTTTGTCATATTCCATGTCCAGGATGGTTCCTGCCCCTTTTAAACGCATCTAACTGTGCAACAAAGGGATCTCAATGGGGCCTACTACTTTTTCAGTGTTACACTTGTGCTGTTTTTTGTTGGCATTTTTACTGTGTTGGATCACTCTACTTTTCCCTCTCTAAGCTTGACAACTTCTGCTACAAAGCATATTGGTTTTCAGTGGCTGCTCTTTGCTTGAATCTTTTCAAAACACTTCCATCTCGATGGGTACATTCCCTCTAGGGTTACCATATCCTGTTAGTGTTGGAACAACATACGCTGCTTTATTGCCATACAATTATTAACAGTGCTTCTTTTCTCCAAACTCTCATTTCTGAACAATGCATGCATTTACCTAAGCGTGTTTGAGCTCATTGCTAGACACAGGCCTTGACTGATTTAACTCTGAAACAGTGGAGGTTGTATCCCATTTTGCTCCCCTCCCACCCCCAGACTACCAATTTATGTTTGGTGTGATCTCCCTCAGGACACCTCTTAAAAAGACACCATTGTAAATCCACATAACCCTCTTATCTCGCTGCCCACATAGTCATTACTACAGTATTACTGGAAGTCTTGGCTCCCACTTGCAACTTTCTGTACACACACACCCATCCAATCAGTAAACTGTTCCTTTTTCTTCAACTTACCGTGATGTCCTTCAAGGATGCATCTGCAGTCCTAACATATGGGTTGTCCTGCCTCAGGCAGCCCTTCGGTCGGCCGGATTCCAAAGTCTGGGTCTGGCCTCGGCTGATGTCGCACTTCACCCGACGTCATAGCTGCTGTGAATTGGGTATAAAGGCATTAGCAGACGCCATTTTCCTCAGTCTTTCTTGCCACGTGGTGCCCGAAGCAGAAGCTGTTTGCAAGTGCCGGTCGATCAGATCCAGAGATTACTACTACCGAAGACTTCTAAAAAGCTAAGTACCCCGTTGGGGACTCTTTCTTGCCTCAGCCGATGTCAGAAAAAGTAAATAACTGTTTAACTTGTGGGAAACAAATACCTCATAAGGATTTCCACTCTTACTGCCTTCCTTGCTTAGGCCCAGACCACGACGTAGCAGCTTGTCTAGCCTGTGCTTCCTTCAACCGACGGACACTTAGACGTCGGTCGGAGTTTGCAGAGGAGTTTTTTGGTCCCGCTTTTGCTTACAAAATGCCGTCTGAGACTCCGACTTCACAATTAGCTAAAAGCGTAAGGAAAAGGACCGACACTCGCGGTCCGCGGTTTCGACGAAACCACGGTTAAGCCAACCGAGTGTCTCGGTTTCGCTGAAACAGAGTCCACGGTTCTTCCTTCGCCGAAAGCATGCCTCCTATAGCGAGGCCTCACACAGCATGGCTGAATCTGCTACTGAAATTTCCTGTAGCAGGTACCCAGGATTTATCAGATACTATTCCTTTAGACATATCTACTCCTGCACGTGGAGCTGCTAGGCCCCCTGCATCTATGTCTATCAAGGCTTTTTCTAGGGCTAAAGCAGCTAAATCTTCTAAGGCCTTGCCTGCTAAAACCCCCTCACAGGCCTACCTCTAGTTCCCAAATGCTCAGCCTGGCTGAGGATCTCATTTGTTTGATCAAGGGATCCCAACCTCACCCTGACAGGGCCTCTCAGCCCCCTCCAGAGAAGAGGCCTAGAGCAGAGCCCCCCGATCCAGTTTCTTCAGACTATTCCTCGGATGATTCAGAAAACTCAGAACCTTCAGAAGGCCCATATTCCCCTTATGAGGATTCTGATGCAGAAGACTCCATTCCTTCTGCCTCTCCTCCTGAGGAATTTTCTTTTGGGGAAACCTTACATGCTATGAGAGCATTTTCAATGGCAGGGCCAGGATTTTTCAGATTCAAGGAAAAGGCTAAGGACCTTTTTACATTTACCACAACATAGGCCTTTAGCCATTCCTCCAGTACTAACAGTTGTTGATGATGCATATAATGATGCTTGTACTGCCCCTGACTCTCTTCCCCCGGCCCCTGCCAAGCCCGATAGATATTACAGGGTCCCGGACACACACTTTCACTTGTATAAGGCTCCTATTGCAGATCCTGAAACCATTTCACAGGGCCCCAAAGCTGTAGCAGCTGCCTCTGCCAGAAACCCCCTCCCCTCTAAAAGAGAATCTAGAGCATTAGAGAGATGGGGTAAAAAAGTTTATACTTCTGCTACTCTTTCGGCTAGGGCCTTAAACTGTCAATTCCACATGATTCAGTATCAGGAATTTTTGTTAGACCAGCTAAATAAAAAACTGTCTTCTCCTGAACCTATAGACCGTAAGTCCCTTCAGGATTTGGTACATAACACTCAGCAGGTCAGTAATCCTTCCTTAAAATGCGGCTATGATGCACTGGAGGCTTCCTTTAGATCAGCTATGACTGGAACAGTGATTAGAAGGCATGCATGGTTAAAAGAACAATCCTTACCAGACCATGTAAAGTCAAAACTCCTAGATGCTCCCATGGAGAAACAAAGTTTGTTTGGTTCCCCTGCACAGCAAGTGCTAAAGAAGGTGGAAGAAAAAGCAAAATCTGTCAAGGATTTCTTACAGGTCCAGCCTCCAAGGTTTAGTAGAAATTGGCCTTCGAAGAATTGGTCCTTTCCAGACACCTCCAGAGCACAGAGAGGCAGAAATAGGCGCCCAAGAGGCAGAAGTCAATCCAGAGGTGCCTACAGGGGATGTCAGTGGCAGCCTAACAACCAGAGAAGTACTGCCACAGATCCAGCTACGACCACTTCCACAGGACAGACACAATGACTTGGCTCTGATACCGCCTACCAGGGAACAACTGGAAGCACCCTTAGGCGGAAAGCTAGCCTTATTTTCCGCAAACTGGCATTACATTACAGGAGACAAATGGATTTTACAGACAATAGACAAAGGCTACAGGTTTCACTTCCACACTCTACCGAAAAAGAGAGGAATGCCAAACCTACCACCAAACCAAAAAACAAACGCTCTAGGACAAATCAACCACCTACTAAGGATGAGAGCTATAGAAAAGGTACCTCCCATGGAACAAGGGCAAGGATTTTACTCCAGACATTTCCTGGTACCAAGAAAAGAAAACCAATGGAGGCCTATTCTCGACCTGTCCGCTCTGAACACATATCTCATTGTTCCAAAATTCAAAATGCTGACCCTACAGCAACTTCTTCCCATGCTGGGCAAGGAGTCTTGGCTGGTGACTCTAGATCTCAAGGAGGCATACCTGCACGTCCCTATACAACCAGATTGCAGAAGATACCTCAGATTTCTTGCAGGATCAGAGCATTATCAATTCTCAGCATTGCCCTTTGGCTTATCTACTGCGCCCAGAGTATTCACGAAATGCCTGGCATCAGTAATTGCTCATTGCAGGCTTCAGGGAATTCAGATTTATCCATACCTGGGCGAGTGCCTAATACAAGCGGACAACAAGACCAAATTAACAAAAGATTTGGAAAAGGTTATACAACTACTGCAAGCCCTGGGATACACAGTCAACATGAAAAAGTCAAGGCTGGTACCATCCCAAAGGATAACATTCTTGGGTGCAGAACTGGACACATCAAATCAGATGGCATTTCTCACAGCAGAAAAGCAAAAGCAACTACCACTCTATTTCATGGCATTAACAACACAGAACCAGCTTACAGCAAGGAAAGTCCTGCAAGCCCTGGGTTACATGGCATCCTGCATAATATTGATACCACATGCCAGGCTGCATATGAGGAAGTTGCAATGGTACCTAAGGAATGTATGGTCTCAACACAAGCACAGTCTAGAAGCCCAGATTTCAATAATTCCATGCCTGAAACAAGAATTCCTGTGGTGGGCTCAGGCCTGTCAGATGAACAGAGGACTGCCTTTCCACAAACCTCACCCAAGCCAGACTATCACCACGGACGCCTCAGACCTAGGCTGGGGGGCACACATGGTGGACAAGTGTATACAAGGCCTATGGACACAAGACCAGCTGAACCTTCACATAAATCTAAAAGAGATGCTGGCAGTGAAACAGGCACTACAGACATTCAGACCTTTTCTTCAACAGGGTCATTTGCTGATAAGGACGGACAACACCACAGTCATATGGTATATCAACAAACAGGGAGGCACACACTCATATCCTCTATGCCGGATGGCAATGGACCTGTGGAATGTGGCCCTGAACCTCAACATTCAACTCCAGGCCAAATTTGTGCCAGGAAAAGAAAATGTACTAGCAGACACCTTAAGCAGAACTACCACGGATGCCCACGAATGGATGCTGCATCCAGACATCTTCAAAACCATTACAAAGAAATGGGGACTACCAGAAATAGACCTGTTCGCATCCCCACACAACCACCAATTGAGGAAATTTTGCACAAGGACATACCACCCTCTTGCTTGGAAGGTGGACTCCCTATCCTTCAGTTGGGAAAACCTGACAGCGTATGCATTCCCACCTCTTCCTTTGATGCACAAAGTGCTACTGAAGATCAAAGAAGATCACCCAAGGATCATCCTGATAGCTCCAGACTGGCCGAGGCAGCATTGGTACCCACTACTGAGGAGTATGTCTCGGACAAACGCATGGCCTCTACCTCTAGTTCCTTTACTGCTAACACAGAACAACTACAAGATCCTACATCCAAACTTGAAAACACTACAGCTAGCTGCCTGGAACATTACATAAAACAAAATAACTCAGATTTATCTCAGAGGGTTAAGGACATTATCCTGGAGGCTCGCAGATCCTCCACAAGGAAGACTTATTCAGCCAAATGGAAAAGATACCTCATTTGGAGTGCAGCAAAAGGAGAAAATGTATCATTAGCAAACATAGCTAACATCCTGGAATACTTAGCAGAACTTTTCCACAATGGCCTGTCTTACTCCTCCATTAAGATTCATGCATCAGCAATTTCAGCAGAATACAACATGGATCCTCCAGTCTTCTCTCATCCTCTACTCAGGCAGTTTCTGAGAGGAATTAAAAATGTAAAGCCTCCAAGGAAGCCACCTTTGCCTACATGGGACCTTAACTTTGTGCTGGAAAAGTTAACACTTCCCCCTTTCGAGCCAGCAGCATCAGCAGAATTACAGTTCTTATCTTGGAAAACTGCTTTCCTGCTTGCAATCAATTCAGCAAGAAAGGTTTCTGAATTACAGGCATTAATGGCAGTACAGCCCTTCCTTATCTTCCATCAGGATAGAGTGTCCTTGAGAACCAACCCTACTTTTATGCCAAAAGTGGTCTCCAGGGTATCATTGAACCAAGCAATCCACCTACCAGCATTCTTCCCCAACCCACAGAACAGGGGGAAAGATTACTACATACCTTGGATGTGCACAGGCAATTGCGCTACTATCTGGACAGAACCAAGACCAACAGAAAAACTGACCAGCTTCTGGTAGCATATGCAACAGGAATGGAAGGAAAAGCAATTTCAAAACAGACAATCTCAAAATGGATAGGAAATTACATTAGATTTTGTTACTCTTTTCATGGAAAGACAACTCCAGAAAACATCAGACCTCACTCCACAAGGGCTACAGCCACTACTACAGCTTTCCTACGAGGAGTGGCTACCAAAGACATTTTAGAAGCTGCTACTTGGAGCTCCGTGCGTACATTTGCCAAGCATTATAATCTACCTTTATACTCCAGATCCCGAGCAGGTTTTGCAACTGCTGTTTTGCAAGGGATCTTAACTACATCATAATCATCTTAGTGCCTCCTCCCCCAGTTTGGCTATGGTATTCTACCCATATGTTAGGACTGCAGATGCATCCTTGAAGGACATAGTACAGTTTTGTACCTACCATAAATGTAGATGTCCGAGAGGTATGCATCTGCAGTCAGGATTACCCACCCTCCTTCCCCTCTGTGGTACTCCTAGGGTATTTGCCCATCTTGTAGCTAGCTGGGGGAATCTATTATGATGTATTTGTTTATATATATATATATACATGCTTATATTGTTTGCTCTCTACTATTTGGAATCTTTTGCATTTATCCAAATTTAGCCTTCCTAGAGGGCACCTGGCATCTGGGGCAAGAAACACTGAGGAAAATGGCGTCGGCTGATGCCTTTATACCCAATTCACAGCAGCTATGACGTCGGGTGAAGTGCGACATCAGCCGAGGCCAGACCCAGACTTTGGAATCCGGCCGACCGAAGGGCTGCCTGAGGCAGGACAACCCATATGTTAGGACTGCAGATGCATACCTCTCGGACATCTACATTTATGGTAGGTACAAAACTGTACTTTCTACTTCCTCCTTTCTTCTTCACCTCCCTCACTCCTTACAGCCAATAACAAATATCTTCGTCATATCACTGTGTTTTACCCTGCTTTCATAAACTCGTCAACAGTCCAGCACAACCCCCCCCCCCCCATTAATCAGCCCAAACCCGTTCCCCAGCTCACCAGTGTCAGGATCACTATTCTACATGATTACTTAAACTTAAACATTTTTCTCTCTGCTTAAAAACACAAAAGACCGCATTCAGACTATTCTCCATAATTTTTATACTCCTTAAGAGTAACATTGAACCCAATCTTGGCCCAAAACTCCCTTTCCTCAACATCAGAACAACCCCTTCCTACACTGACCTGTGCCCTCCTCAATGCACACAGCATCAGAAACCAGCTAAACCACATACATGCTTTATTTCCATGCACAACCTAGACATCCTAGTAATTTCACAGTTCTGGGTGGAACCCCCCCCCTCCCCCAACTTTCAACACTTTCTAACTTCCTACAAGTACGTCATTGATGACAGACCAGACAAATGATCAGGTGGAGGCTCTCTAATTCTATACAGAAATAACCTAAACACAAATGTCATTGCCCAAGAATCTCCTTCTCAGACTGTGATCCTAGCTGGGGATTTACTTCAGTAGTTCAAATGTTCAAATAATCAAAATTGAAATTACTGAGATGAGAAGATCGAAGCTCAGAAAAGCAAAGCTTCATGATGTAGAATCCTGTAAGGACAAAATACCTACTGCGGGTACACAGCCCAAACGGAGGTTTTCAATGTAGATCGCAGAACACTGACAAAAACAGCTGCTCCATTTAAACACTTTGTTTAACATAAAAATGTACTGTTTTCAATATTTTTGCAGGGGGGGCAAGACCCATGTACCCCCCCCCCACAATATAAACTCTAAGATTGCAGGGTAAATTTCCCGATCCTCACTGTTCTGCAGTCTCCATTCTGAAATGGAGTATTCTTCAAGTGGATCTCTTTGCCTCCTCTCTGAACAGGCAACTACCTCATTTCTGTTAGTCCCAAGTCCTTTGGGTTGGAAAGTATATGCTATGGCCTTCTGTTGGAGAAGTGTGTGCCTTTATGCCTTTCCTCCCATTCCTTTTGTTTTTTTTTTTTTTTTTTTTTAAAAACTTCTTTATGGTGACTCAGTTTTGGCCCAGACAGGTCTGATTTCCTCCTCTCATTTTTGGCCAGGGGCAGTCATCACAAGTTACCTCACCTCCTGGACCTCACAGAGGACAAAGGAACTCTCCTTCACCTTCTGCTGTCCACTCTTCAACTGGCAGTTTAGATGATAGGGTTTTGATTCTTTTCCGACACCAGTTTTCTGAGGACATGCTTAGGGTCCTGCAGGAGGCCAGAACACCCAATACCAGAAAATCATACATGTCCAAGTGGAAAAGATTTTCTATCAGGTGTTAACTGCTACATGCTGGCTTGGCATATTCTTCAGTGAAAGTTCACTTATCTGCAGTCTCTGCCTGTCTGAAACAGACTCCTCCTCTGTCCTCTAGATTTGAGGTCAGGCAGTTTCTAAAAGGCATCCTTCATATCGGGCCCCGAAGAAAGCCCATTCTCTCTTCTTGGGATCTTAATTTTGTCCTTGAAAAGCTGACTTTGAGCCTACTGCCTCCTGTTCATCTTATTTGCAGCACTGCAGCTGGAAGACTGTTTTATTGATTGCTTTAACCTCTGCCAGAAGGGTGTCTGAATTCCAGGCCTTGATGGTGGTCCGTCCACCCCCCCAATAGATTCAGGGCATCTCTGTGCATACAAATCCTTAAGGTGGTTAATGAGCTGTCCCTTAATCGGTCATTCCAGCTTCCTGCCTTTTTTTCCTTCTCTGCAGCCTACTACCTTGGTCTTGCATAGACAGCTCGGATATTATTTAGACAAAACAAAGGCCTTTCATAACTCTGACCAACTTTTTTGTTTCTTTTCATACCAGGACATTGGGCTTGACCATCTCCTCTTGGATTTTCAAGGCTATTTCTTTTTGTTATTTTTTTTCATGGCAAACAGTTGTCTGCTTTTGATAGCTCTCATTGTGCTAGGGTTGTCTGCTTCTGATAGATGTCCTTCAAGGATGCATCTGCAGTCATAACAAATGGGTTGTCCTGTCGTCAGGCAGCCCTTCGGTCGGCCGGATTCCAAAGTCTGGGTCCGGCTTCGGCTGATGTCGCATTTCACCCGACGTCATCTCTGCTGGTCTTCGGGTATAAAAGCATCAGCCGACGCCATTTTCCTCAGTCTTTCTTGCCGTGGCCAAGCAGAAGCTGTTCGCAAGTGCCGGTCGGTCAGATCCAGAGATTACTACTACCGAATACTACTTGAAGACTTCTAAAAGCTAAGTACCCCGTTGGGGACTCTTTCTTGCCTCAGCCGATGTCAGAAAAAGTAAATAACTGTTTAACTTGTGGGAAACAAATACCTCATAAAGATTTCCACTCTTACTACCTTGTTTAGGCCCAGACCACGACGTAGCAGCCTGTTTAGCCTGTGCTTCCTTCAACCAACGAACGCTTAGGCGTCGGTCGGAGTTTGCTGAACAGTTTTTCGGCTCAGATTTTGCGTACATTATGCCGTCGGATCCTCCGACTACCCAAATTGTTAAACGCAAAGAAAGACCGACACTCGCTGTCCGCGGTTTCGGCCGAAACCACGGTTAAGCAAGCCGCGAGTGTCTCTGTTTCGGCCGAAACCGAGAAAACGGGTCAATCTTCAGCCGAATCCATGACTACTACCGAGGCTCCTGCTACCTTAGTTGAATCGGCCTCTGAAGTTTTGCCTACTACTGTGGTTCCTAGCGAATTATCAGACACCATCCCTTTGGATGTCTCTACCCCAGCACGTGGTGCTGCTAGGCCTCCTGCAGCCATGTCTATAAAGGCCTTTGCCAGGGCTAAAGCAGCTAAAACTGTTAAATCAGTGCCTGTTAAGCCCCCCTCACACAGGCCCACTTCTAGTTCACAAATGCTTACTCTGGCAGAGGATTTAATCTCCTTAATTAGGGGATCCCAATCTCACCCAGACAGGGCCTCTCAGCCTCCAGAAAAGAGACCTAGAGCAGAGCCCCCTGAGCCAGTGTCCTCTGATTCTTCGGATGACTCAGACATTACAGATCAGCCAGAGGCTCCTTTTTCTACTTATGAAGATTCCGATGCTGAAGAATCCATTCCATCTGCCTCTCCACCAGAGGAATTTTCCTTTGGGGAAACCTTACATGCCATGAGAGAACACTTCCAATGGCAGGGACAAGATTTCTCAGATTCAAGAAAAAGGCTTAGGACCTTTCTGCAATTACCACAACATAGGCCCTTAGCTATACCTCCAGTTCCGCCTGTTGTGGATGATGCATTTAATGATGTTTGCACTGCTCCTGATACTTTACCTCCAGCCCCTGCCAAACCAGATAGATTTTACAGGGTGCCAGACACTCATCACCACCTATACAAGGCCCCACTTGCAGATCCTGAGACTATATCCCAGGGGCCTAAGGCAGTAGCTTCCACCTCAGCAAAAAACCCTCTCCCTTCTGAAAGGGAATCCAGGTCCTTAGAGAGATGGGGGAAAAAAGTTTACACCTCTGCTACTCTCTCAGCTAGAGCTTTAAACTGTCAGTTTCACATGATCCAATACCAAGAGTTTATGCTTGATCAGTTAACTAAGAAGCTGTCCTCTGATGACTCCTTAGATAAGAAATATGTTTTAGAAATGGTGAATAACATTCAGCAGGTTAGTAACCATTCTTTAAAATGTGGCTATGATGCACTGGAGGCTTCATTTAGATCAGCCATGACTGGCACAGTGATAAGAAGGCATGCATGGTTGAAGGAACAGGTTTTGCGGATCATGTTAAAGCAAAGCTGTTAGATGCTCCTATGGATAAGGCCAGTCTATTTGGTACACCTGCTCAGCAAGTAATGAAGAAAATGGAAGAGAAGGCAAAATCTGTACAAACAGTTAAGGATTTCTTACAGGTTCAGCCCCAAGGTTTAGCAGGAACTGGCCTGCCAAAAATTGGTCCTTCCCAGACTCCTCAAAATCTCAGAGGCAGGAATAGACGCTCTAGAGGCAGAAATCAATCCAGAGGAGGTGCCTATAGAGGACGCCAGTGGCAAGGCAATAACCAGAGAGGCACAGACACAACCACTGCCACTGCAACAGGACAATCACAGTGACTTGACTCTGACACCGCCTACCAGGGAGCAAATCGCAGCACCTTTAGGCGGAAAGTTAGCCTTATTTTCGAAAAATTGGCACTATTTCACAAAAGACAAGTGGATTTTGCAAACCATAGACCAAGGCTACAGGTTCCACTTCCACACCTTACCAGTAAAAAGAGGAATGCCAAACCTACCTCCAAATCAAAAAACAGAAGCTCTAAAGCAGATAGCTCAATTAACAAAGATGAGAGCTGTGGAAAGAGTACCAATAACACAACAGGGCAAAGTATTCTACTCCAGACTCTTCCTAGTACCAAGAAAAGAGAAAAGTTGGAGACCTATTCTCGACCTGTCCGTCTTAAACACATACATCATTGTACCAAAATTCAAAATGCTGACCCTACAGCAACTTCTTCCCATGCTGGGCAAGGAGTGTTGGCTGGTAACTCTAGATCTCAAGGAGGCATACCTGCACGTCCCCATACGACCAAATTGCAGAAGATACCTCAGATTTCTTGCAGGATCAGAGCATTATCAATTTTCAGCATTGCCCTTTGGCTTATCTACTGCGCCCAGAGTATTCACAAAATGCCTGGCATCAGTAATCGCTCATTGCAGGCTACAGGGAATCCAAATTTATCCATACCTGGACGACTGCCTGTTACAAGCGGACAACAAAAGCAAGCTGACAACAGATTTACAAAGTCATTTGCTTACTACAAGCCCTGGGATACGCAGTCAATTTAAAAAAGTCAAGACTGATACCATCCCAGACAAGAACATTCTTGGGTGCGGAATTGGACACAGTAAAACAAATGGCATTCCTAACTGCAGAAAAACAAGCACAACTCCTTCTTTACTTCTTGGCATTAACAAAGCAGCACAAACTAACAGCAAGAAAAGTACTGCAGGCCTTGGGCTTCATGGCATCATGCATAATCCTGGTCCCCCATGCCAGACTGCATATGAGAAAACTACAGTGGTACCTAAAGAATTTATGGTCTCAACACAGGCACAGCTTAGAAACCGAAATCCCACTAATCCCATGCCTGAAACAAGAGTTCCTATGGTGGGCTCAAGCATGCCAGTCAAACCCAGGCTTGCCCTTCCACAACTTTCAAGCAAACCAAACCATCACAAAGGACGCCTCAGACCTAGGCTGGGGGGCGCACATGTTGGACAAGTGCATACAAGGATTGTGGACTCCAGACCAGCTGCACCTGCACATAAACCAAAAAGAATTGCTGGCAGTAAAACTAGCAATCCAGAAATTCAAACCATTCCTCAAAGACCATTTAATGATAAGGACAAAACACCACAGTCATGTGGTACATCAACAAACAGGGAGGCTCTCATTCATACTCCCTATGCAGAATGACTCTGGACCTTTGGAATATGGCTCTGAGCTACAACATCCAGTTACAGGCAATATTTGTGCCGGGAAAAAACACCCTAGCAGACATGTTAAGCAGAACCACCTCGGATGCTCACGAATGGATGCTACACCCGGACATCTTCAAGGCCATCACAAAGAAATGGGGAATGCCACAAATAGACCTATTCGCATCCCCACTCAATCACCAGCTCAAATTCTGCACAAGGACATGCCACCCACTAGCATGGAAGGTGGACTCTCTATCCTTCAGTTGGAAAGGCCTGACAGCATATGCATTTCCACCTCTGCCTTTGATGCACAAGATACTACTGAAAATCAAAGAGGAACGTCCAAGGATAATTCTGATAGCTCCGAATTGGCCAAGACAACACTGGTATCCTTTGCTGAGGAGCATGTCTCAGGCGAGAATGTGGCCAATACCCCTGATGCCTTTGTTAACTCAGAACAACTACAATATCATGCACCCAAACCTAAAAACCTTGCAACTGACTGCCTGGAACATCACATAACCCAGACTTATCCCAAAGGGTTAAAGACATTATCCTTGAAGCCCGCAGACCTTCAACAAGAAGGAACTATGCAGGAAAATGGAAAAGGTTTGTCATTTGGAGTACTGAAAGAGGAAAAGATGTCTCGAACATAGATATTGCTAACATCCTGGAGTACTTGGCAGAGCTTCTACATACGGGCCTGTCCTATTCCTCCATCAAGATACATGCATCAGCTATTTCTGCAGAATACAGCTTCGATCCACCTGTCTTTTCGCATCCTCTACTCAGGCAATTCCTCAGAGGGATCAAGAATGTAAAACCTCCTAGGAAACCACCATTACCAGCATGGGACTTGAACTTTGTGCTAGAAAAATTGACACTCCCTCCATTTGAACCAGCAGCAACAGCAGATCTTCAACACCTATCATGGAAAACTGCTTTCCTACTGGCAATTACTTCAGCAAGGAGGGTTTCGGAACTACAGGCCTTAATGGCAGTACAACCCTTCCTAATCTTCCATCAAGATAGAGTGTCCATGAGAACTAATCCTACTTTTATGCCCAAGGTGGTATCCAGAGTGTCTTTAAACCAGGCAATCCACCTACCTACCTTCTTTCCCAATCCACAGAACAGGGGGGAAAGGCTGCTGCATACCTTGGATGTACATAGACAGTTACACTACTACCTGGACAGAACCAAAAGTAACAGAAAAACTGACCAGCTTTTAGTAGCCTATGCAACAGGAAGGGAAGGAAAAGCAATTTCCAAACAGACAATCTCCAAATGGATAGGAAATTGCATAAGATTCTGTTACTCCTACCATGGAAAACCAGTTCCACAGAACATAAGACCTCATTCTACAAGGGCTACAGCCACTACCACAGCTTTCTTACAAGGAGTGGCAACCAAGGACATTATTGAGGCGGCTACTTGGACCTCCGTGCATACATTTGCCAAGCATTATAATTTACCTCTATACTCTAGATCCCGAGCAGGGTTCACCACTGCTGTATTGCAAGGGATCCTAACTACACCATAATTCTTCTTCCTCCTCCCCTAGTTTGGCTATGGTATTCTACCCATTTGTTATGACTGCAGATGCATCCTTGAAGGACATAGTACAGTTTTGTACCTACCATAAATGTAGATGTCCGAACAGGATAGCATCTGCAGTCAGGATTACCCACCCTCCTTCCCCTCTGTGGTACTCCTAGGGTATTTACCCTCCTAATAGCTAGCTGGGGGGGGAGTCTCTTATGGTGTATTTGTTTGTATATATGTACATACATGCTTATTTTTTGTGTTTGCCTTCTACTATTTTGGAAACATTGGCATTTATCCAAAATTTAGCTTTCCTAGAGGGCAACTGGCATCTGGGGCAAGAAACACTGAGGAAAATGGCGTCGGCTGATGCTTTTATACCCGAAGACCAGCAGAGATGACGTCGGGTGAAATGCGACATCAGCCAAAGCCGGACCCAGACTTTGGAATCCGGCCGACCCAAGGGCTGCCTGACGACAGGACAACCCATTTGTTATGACTGCAGATGCTATCCTGTTCGGACATCTACATTTATGGTAGGTACAAAACTGTACTGTCTCATTGTACTAGGGTAGTAGCTTCCTTGGGGGCTTTCTTCAAGGGTTTGTACACCAACTCAAATCCCTGAAGCTGCTACTTGGTCTTTGGTTCACAAATTCACTAAACATTACAAACTGGATGTCATTTCCAGAGCCAGGGCAGATTTTGCCAAGGCTGTCCTTCATGGGTTTGTGAAGGGCTTCTCCTTGCCTTTCTCCTCCCTACCTTCTCACTAGCTTTTGTACTTTGAGGTTATGAATACTGCAACAGTCATATGGAAGATGTAGGACAGTTGTGTGAAATCTTAACAGTAGATGTCTTACTTTTTCCTGTTGCAGTATTAATTCCCTCCCTCCTACACCCTTTTCCTTTTCTTTTCCATGGGTGGAATTATCTTTGTCCGAGATGTTCTTCAGTTCCTTCCTTCTTTCTAGCTTTAATTGGATGTACAGATTTTCCTTTCCACTGGGGGCTCTGGTTCTCCTAGAGCACTTCAGTAATGGGTTGGGGAGACCAAAAGGACTTTTAAAGTCAGACTACTAGAACATATAAGAGACATCAACAATAAAAAAGGAAGAAAGTTCTGTAGCAGTACATTTTCAGAAATTCCATCAAGGCAGTAGTGAGGGGTTACAAGGGACAGTTCTAGAAAAGATTAATGTGTCCTACTTTGATGCACCTCTCCTTAAAAACAGCTTTTATTTAAAGAATCAGTATATATCCTGAAGTTTAACACCTTGTACCCAAATGGGTTAAATAAAGAGCTAAACTGGAAAATGTTAATTTAAATATATAATTGATTGATAATTGATCATGGTATTTTAGGCAGGTTGTGCGTTACGTTTTTTACTCCTTGAAGGCCTCTTTGCTGAGACGTCAGAGATACAGATTTTGCTGAGACGTCAGAGATAGAAATTTTACAATAAATATGTTTTGAATCTACTGGCTGGTTGTATTTTCAGTGTTTTTCTGCTTTTTGTGTTTTTTTCTGGTTTGTCTACATGGCCAGTGATCCACAATACAACTTGCTGCGTTTTTTCTGTGATACCATTGGTGATGGTTCACAGATGTCCTTGGACAGCTTCTCAACTAACTCTGCAGAGTGTATTTTACATCAAAATAATGTGGCTAGCAATGCTCAGACTATGTGTACTACATAGGAAAGATGGGAAGAAGAGAGGAACAAGCGTTGCCACAACCCATTTAATAATGTGGGTCAGAAGTTACCTTCATCGTTAACTAAAGAAAGTAAGTCTCTTTTTGAACAATTAGAAAAGTATATATGGAGAGAGACGGGTCTACTTCATGTTGTCGTAAGCTGACACTATCGAGTCTGATATTGTTGGCACGACAATATCGAAAGTGAAGAACATCGTGCAAGTAAATGGAAATCTCCGTAAGGGGAGATTTTAGTTTACCTCAATGTAGTGCGGTCTTGGAGTTGGTATATTTAAGTAGGGGTGTATGGGGGGTGCAGGGGGGCTTGCCCCTCTTCCTACGCCATTTAGTTTTTTTTTTAATTTTTTTACGTTATTCGATGTTTTACTTAATCGATCAATAAAGTTTGAGCTTTATTGATTCGATTAAACTTTTGATAACATGATATAGACACAAAGAGACTGCTACTGTCTTCAGCCTGTCTGGTTTACAAAAATATATAGACCTGGGCATTACCCCAAGGGGGGTTAAGAGTTTTTAAAGACCCTACTCTTTCCTTTATTTATAAAATACAGTGGATGCCCAGTTCCATAAACGTTGGGTTGCTGCGGCACACAAGTGCACACTTGAGTGGGTCAGCATTCTTTTAGAGCGAGACAGGGTTAAGCAACGAGAGCTGAAAGATCAAATTAAAAATGTGTGCATTACCTTGTCTGCTGGAACACATGCTCAAGTGCTTGAGGTTTTCTTAACTGATATTAATTTAAAACTCAAGGACTATAAGAAGGCATTAGTGGAAAGGAAATTGCTCCATGACCTTCATGATTATGAGAATGGGAAAGCCTTTATTTCTAGGGCAAATCGGACGAAAGCATGTAATCACGTGAGATTTCAAAGGGAGGAGGACGGCCACCAACCGAACAAGTCTTCCTCTTCAGCATCGGATGGCCACTACACCTCTTTTGATGAGGAACCTGAGAACATGGAATACCCAGTTTTACCGCCAGCTCAGCAACCGGAACACCACTATCAAAACCTTTTGGACTGATTTCAACAGTTATAGAGGAGGAAAACAGGGGAGGAAATGCCCACGTGAACAACCAAGACCGTTTCAAAGGGACTTCTATCTGCAGAGGGGATATAAAAGAGGTAAAAGATAATTCTTTCTTGTGATAGTTATGTGGTCAACCTTACTGGACATGTATTTTCTGACTGAGTTTGCGGTTTTAAATAGCAGCTTGAAATTTATACCCACGGTATTGCCACGTGTATATATATCAACATGTTGTGTGTAAATTTAGTAGAAAGTTGCACTTGAAGCACTATTTTTAAAAAATGTGTAAAGATGAGATTTTGGTTAATTCTGTTGATAGTATGAACACCTCTTGAGAGTGTTTATACATGTGATTCAGAAAGCTTTTTTAATGCTTACTGTTGCTTGGACACTTGAACTGTTTAAACCAAAAGTGTGTTTTTACTTCCTTTTTTAAAATGAAGAGGTTGTTTATTTCTCCACCGTGCTTAATTATGCTATTGAGGATGCATATAATAAATTTACTAGGAATAGATGTCAGGTTGAATATAGTTTGTCTATTGCAGAATGAAAAGCTCTTCAAACTAAGTCATATGCAAGATGTTATTTTTAAACCTTCGGATAAAGGAAACAGGCGTGTTATGCATTATGCTCAGTATATGGCTATGTGTGGAGAACATTTAAAAAATGACAGTATATATGAGAAAGTCAGTGTGTCATCATACAACAAAGTGATTTCTAAATATGTTGAGTATTGCAGAAAGGTTATAGACTGGGATATTTTAATGATACAGATATTAAGAACAAGTTTAACAATGATGGATGTAAAATGGCATATTTTTATTGCCTCCCCAAGATCCATAAAAATCTTACAACCCCCCCCTGAGAGGCATATAGTTTCTGGGTGTGAATATTTTTCACACAAATTGGCTCTCATTTTGCATGGTTATTTGGCACCTGTAGTCAATACTTTACCATCCTATATACGGGATGTATTTGATTTCCTAGACAAGATTAAGGACATTAAGTTGAATATGCAAATGTATTTTTTTAAACTAGATGTCAAGAGCCTATACACGAATATTCATCATGGTTTTGGTATTGAGGCGCTTAAATTTTTTCTAGGTACTTCTCCAGTGGTAGAGTGTATAATAGAACTTGTACATTTCTGTCTCGCACATATTTTTTTTGAATTTAATAAGTTTACTGTACCCAGTCTGTCTATACAGTGGGGGCTGCCTTTGCCCCCATGTATGCCAATTTAAGCATGGGCTTTTTTGAGAACTAATCTCTATGTGAACAAGTTTTGTGTCGGCATGTAATTGGGTATTACAGATATACTGATGCCCTAATTTTTATAGTTCAAGGGGGACAGGGACTAGTTTCAGATTATGTCACTTCCTTACATAATAGACATGGTCTCGAATTTGATGGTCTCAATATGGGAACACAGGTATCTTATTTAGATGCAATTATTAGCATTAGGAATGGTACTGAATTATTTACGTCGGTACACAAAGTTTGACCGAAGTACACAGTTTGTTCATGGACAAAGTTGTCATCCCTTGCACACCATGGAAGCACTACCTTATGTTGAACTGCTTAGAATATCGAGGTTGTGTAACAATATACATGATTTTAAACAGGAATTAGGGAGACCTGTTTATGTTGAGAGGCTATAGTAAAGACTTGATTGAGAAAAGTTGGGATAAAGTTTCCAAAAATAATTATAAAAAGGAAACTGATGATACAAGTAAACAGTTAGTAGGTCCTTCTTGTAGGATGGACAGAGAATGCAAAGATATTATTTACTTTGTCACAACATTTGGCTGTTTTAGCTCTGAAATTGTACAGCAAATAAAGTATCATTGGAACTATTTGTGCTCTTTGAAAAATGTATCCACAAGGCTTAGTGAGAGACTGGGAATCTCTTTTGTAGAAGAGGTAAAAACAAACAGAACTTTATAATGAGAGGAAGATTCTGTATTCCATCTGAACTTAAGCTATAGACCAACAATAAGGGGTACTTCTAATTGTGGCAAATGTAAAGCCTGTAAATTTGTGGTAAGAAGTTTTTTGAAGACCAATAACATCCCTTTTGAAACGTGGAACAACTTTACTTGTGACACTGAGGGTGGTGTTTACGCCTTCAGATGCCATTGTAACCAATTTTATATTGGGGAGACCAATAGGACTTTTAAAGTCAGACTACTAGAACATATAAGAGACATCAACAATAAAAAGGAAGAAAGTTCTGTAGCAGTACATTTTCAGAAATTCCATCAAGGCAGTAGTGAGGGGTTACAAGGGACAGTTCTAGAAAAGATTAATGTGCCCTGCTTTGATGCACCTCTCCTTAAAAAAAACATTTTTTATTTAAAGAATCAGTATATATCCTGAAGTTTAACACCTTGTACCCAAATGGGTTAAATGAAGAACTAAACTGGAGAATGTTAATTTAAATATATAATTGATTGTTAATTAATCATGGTATTTTAGGTAAGTTGTGAGTTCCTTGAAGACCTCTTTGCTGAGACGTCGGAGACCGAGATTTTACAATAAATAAGTTTTGTATCTACTGGCTGGTTGTATTTTCCGTCTTCCTTTTCACTGTTGCAGTATTCATTCCCTCCTTCCTACACCCTTTTCTTTTCCATGGGTGGAATTATCTTTGTCCGAGAGTTTCTTCAGTTCCTTCCTTCTTTCTAACTTTAATTGGATGTACAGATTTTCCTTTCCACTGGGGGCTCTGGTTCTCCTAGAGCACTTCATTTCTGGGTTAGCAGCATTCACACATCCCCTTTATGCCTCTATGCTTGTTTGGGAAACATATGTCTGATGTGCAATGCTCCTAGGTATTAAAGGCCTTGGTATACCGACTGGGCATTGGGCTGTCCTTGGCAGGAGATATCAGAGGTGATAAGCAAATATATAAAAAATGAACAACACTTTTTCTGCTTCACTCTTGCTCAGTTTGGTAGTTAAGCTGTATAAGTGGTTTCTCCTAAAATGGCACATGTGCATGCAGTATCAGTCATAGCTAATACAAAACATTGTACCACAAAAATATCTTTGTCTAAAACCTCTTTCACAAGTAAAGTTATGCGGGCAGGGCAGTGGTGCAGCAGTTAATGTTGTTGCCTCACAGCAAGAGGTTCTCCAGTTCGATTCTTGGCTGGGGGCCTGTGCGGAGTCTGCATTGTCCTCCTTGCATTTGTCTGGGTTTCCTCTGGGTACATTGGTTTCATCCCACATTCTAAAGGCATGCATCTGGAGCGTTTTTCCCTGGACCTTCACTGAAAATAGGCTTTGCCCTTTTGGGACTTTCTCGGTCAACAAATGTTAAATAAATAAGATGTCATCTTCTGTATTTTCATATGTTTTGTTTTCCGTGTTTTAACTTGTTCACCTCTATTTGAACAGTCTTTAACCCAGTGGTATATTGATTCATAGGTTAGCTGTCCTTGCAGACCATTTTAAGCCAATTTCCTTTTCAAAGGTGAGACTCAAAACCCTGCACCTTCTGCCTGTGAGGTAAACACATCGACTATTATGCCAACCCCCCAACTCCTTTAACATATAGCACATTTGGATCACCTGCAGAACTTATCTGCAATTTCAGCCTAGCTGTTTTGTTTATTTAACTTAATACTGTTAAATATACTGTGTCCTGACTTAATGCCCATTTAGTGATTGATACCTTTTCACCTGAGTGCCAAGGCCCACACTAAATTGTTTCTTCAGTATAAAGAGGCATATGCACATGCCCTCAATTAGCATCAGTTAGATCAGGGGCAATTGATGAGATTTTAACTCCTTTGCTAATGGGTAATGCAGCATGCTGTAAGGAAAATGAGTAAAACTGACTCTTGATTATTTAAAAGTGAAATATGTTTATTGTAAATGTTAAAGTTAGCACCGGAAGCTTATATGGAAAAGCCAGAGGACAGTGTTGTTGACTTGACTACAAAGCTGCATTTTTTTAATTGGAGAGTGAGTGGATGTTGGATTAAAATGTTGGGAGATCTTATAATCTTATAACAAAGGAGTAAGCACTCAGTACTTTGCCTGAGGATATGAGAATGTGGTGAACAGACTGAGTGTCCTACCATTGAAGAGATGGGCGAAGTGTATGACTTCTTTCTAGTCAGCATGGGTTAAATGCACAAAAGGTGTTTACCCAGTCCTACACATGGACATAAGGGAAGCCATGGGGGGACACTAAACTATGAGATGTTACACAGACACTGGATGGGGGAGGGGGGTTTGAAGCTAGTGGTTTCAGTACGTGCCACAGTTCTGGTACTGGATATTTCTGTTGTAACTAAGGGTACAAGCTCAGTGTATACTTGGACCTACTGGAGACTATTACCTACCCTACTCCTGGGATACTTTATCCCTGTATGGACTGGGAATCCTACAAGGCCTCGAGTCTGTAGGCAAAGAGATTACTGGTCTTCGTGAATGTTCATCAGGCTCTAACATATACTGTACCTTCTACTCACAAATATGGGAGAACACTGCACTCCCCAATGTCTCGTCCTCCCTGGTAAGGTCCGACCATAAAGCTTTCTCCTTTGAAATCAAAATCGACACTAGCTCAGTAAAACCAGTAACAGTAACTTTTCCAAGACAAACTACTTTTCAGTAAGTGATGGTTTGTCAAAATTCAGTGCCCCTCCAAACCCGAGAACACCAGAGCTTATGCTGTGAATTGCTGTCAAACTCAATACAACCGTGACATTGGCTGCATAGAGACTGTTGTACCTACCAGAAGTAAGCTCAGAACTAGCCCCAGAAACAGAAACCACCCTCATCTCAAATTAAACAGGATAATTTTCATAAAGATAAAAACTCTCCCATCCAACTAAATAGGCAACTAACAGGGCTAATTAGGTCAAACAAAGCCAACTTTGAGGTTAAGATAGCTTCCCAGCTGAAAGGTAACCATAAGACCTTCACCTTTGTCAGAAACCTCAATGGCAACACACAGCAATATGCTGAACTGGTGGTTAATGGTGCTACATTCACAGGCCTGGCAATGTAGTGAACCTGTTAGTGGACAAATTCAAAAGATTAGGATCGGTGAGGCCTACTCCACAAAGAGGCCTCCCACCAGTGGAGTTCCTCAGGGCGCTGTGCTGGACCTGCTTCTCTCTGGCATCTACTTATCAGAGGCCAAAGCCAATGTAAAAGGCCTCTAGCTGACCAGTTTCACAGATGACTGCAAAATGGGAGCAGTGAATGAATCCCCCCCTTCAAGATGAGAATACCCTTGAGGAAGGTGTAATACAGACACATTCTTGGTATCAAAACCATGGCTTTAAAACTCTTTGCTAAGAAATGCATTATAGTACCTTTTAGGAAGTAAGCCAGCCTGGGTAAATGCATCCTCAGTAAAACACCCCTAAACGTTGATTCACTAGTCTGGGATCTGGGAACCCATGTAGATAGTAACCTAGTCTTCGACCAACATGTGTCCTAGGTAGTAAGAAAATCCTTCTGTGTTGCTCAACTTGTAAGGGCATGGCATGTAGGTCCAGAGAGGTCACTGTATCCCTGTACTTGACCCTCATTAGACTTGTCATAGAGCATGATGAGTATGTACCTGACCAGACACACAGTAACTAGAATGTCTGCAAAGGTTCCTTACAAAGGGTATAGGGAGTAAACAAAAGTTTCCTTACAAAAAGAATACAGGGAATAGACATAGTGCCCTGCAGTGATCACCTGAAAGCTCTCTCTTTACTTTGTATTATACAGACTACTGAGAGGTGTTTTGCCTGGCTTACAAGGCATCCCTGGTCCCTGTTTTGCTGTACATTTTGCACACAGCAGCAAAATGTACAGCAAAACAAACAGCATCATAACTACTTGATCAAAAGACGTACGTTTGCTTGAGACATAAGTAGGACATGTTGGAGAGAGAGATAAATTTCTGAGAGAATTGCCATTCTCTGGAACAGGC
This sequence comes from Protopterus annectens, assembly GCF_019279795.1. Lineage (NCBI taxonomy): Eukaryota > Metazoa > Chordata > Ceratodontiformes > Protopteridae > Protopterus > Protopterus annectens. The sequence goes on along the minus strand of NC_056727.1, from coordinate 1,230,122,116 downwards.
TGTCCATCCTTGTGAAACAGAGTTCCTCCTTAACCCTATTTAAGCCCAACATGCACCAGTAGAGGAGTATTTGAAAATTCATCCTGGTCTGGTGCCTATGTCTTTGACAGGGACAGTCATTAAATCACCTCTTATATATAATTTAAATTTGTGGGTAACATTTGGGTTGCATGGTTTGGCTTATAAGGCCGTAGTGGTCAGTAGCCCAGTATACACCTATGAACCTTTAATGTCTGCTTCTTGTCCCACTGTATGTACCCCTTTCATCTATTTGTTTTTGCTAAATTGGCCTAGGTTGCAGCTGAACTGGTTCTTTGGCCAGTTCACATAACTAGTTAATAAATATTAAATAAACAAAATTAAAGTCCTGGAAGTAGACAGGATCTGAGTGCACATTTGTAGAGCCCACTCGTATTTCCTGATGTCTGCTTTGGGGTAGTGTACAGACCCACTCTGGGTGGGGTCAGGGTCATTGAGAGTCCAGTCTCCTCAGTCTCTTAAGTGATGCCTCTACCCTCAAGTAAATGACCAGCTGTATAGTTTGTCCAGACAAACTTACTTGCAGGGCAGTAGGCTGTATTTGTGGATCAGTAATGAGAGAAAACACTTGAGAAATGCAGCCAGTAAGCTAAAAAAATGTTTACAAGTTGTGTTTGGTCAACTAACAAAATGCGCCTCACCAAAATGGTAGAGATGGTACTTATCCCATGTCCTGCTTTGAGGGATAACTTCCTCATGACCTATGAAGTCAGTCAGGGTAGTCTGCTGCTTGGAGACCAACCCCATCCAGGGTGGTGATCAAAAGATACGAGGTGGCTGAAATAGTTCAGAGGCACAGGCCCTATGGCAATAACTTGTGAATGACTGCTAACAATGCGTGATTAAAAACAACTAAAACATTCATAATCACATTTCTCATCTGAAGTACCAAGTCCTCTTCTCCTAGCTCCTTGAAGTGAACGAAGCAGGGTTTGCCAGTTTGTGATTGATGGTCTGTGAATCAATTTTAATGCTCAACCATAGGAACTGGAACCACACACATACATGTGATATGGTTTATATCTATGACTCTATATTTGTCTATTTACATCTGTCCATCTCAGTATATGCATGTGTAAATATCTGTATTTCTAATGTATATAAAAATGTGTGGGTGTGAATACTGTGTGTGTGTGTGTCTCTCTCTATCTGTGGAGGTGTACAAACAGACGCATACACATACATATAAATAATTTGTGAGTGTGAATACACCCGCACACACACACACACACACACACACACACACACACGTATAATTTTAACGGAGTAGATGATGATCATCGTGTTTCACTGTTGCAGTCATCACTGCAGGGTTCTTCCTGCCGGCAGGCAGCCCTCGGTCGGCCAGAATCCCAAAGTCTGGGTCCGGCGTCGGCTGTGTACTCACCCTCCCTGACGTCAGTGCATCAGGGGTACAAAGCTCCCAGCCGACGCCATGTTTTCCAGTCTTTCTTGCAGCGCAGTGGAAGCAGTTCGCAAGTGTCGGTCGGCTGACTCCTGTTATTTTTGGTGCTTCATACCGAAGACATTCTTCTTTTCAAAGCTAAGTACCCTGATGGGGAAACTTTTTTTTCTTTCTCCAGACCAATGTCAGAAAAAGTTAATAATTGTATTTCATGTGGGAAGCCAATACATCATAAGGATTTTCACTCTTACTGTATTCCTTGTCTAGGCCCTAACCACGACGTAGCTAGTTGTCATTTTTTTGCTAGATTTAATCAACGTACTGTTAAACGGAGATACAATTTTGCCTTTCATTACTTTGGGAGGCGATTTAATTGTAACATGTCGTTGGACACGCTTCCAACTACCGGAGTTCATAAAAGGCGCAAGGATAAAGATAGACCTCAGAGGTCCAAATCAGATGACAGTTTACAATTGGAGCCAGCTGCCAGTTCGGCCGTCATCAGTGAGGCGCTTTTGCAGCCCCTGTCGTCGGCCATTACGGAACCGCTTGCCGAAATGGACTCCCACGAGATGCCAACTAGGTCTTTGAGTACTCCAGGTGCAGGACCGTCAGATAATGATCCCTCGGATGGCTCCGGAGCTGCTGTGCAGGTACCGGCTTCCGAGGGGGTTTTCAGGCCTACGCAACTTCAGGTAAAGGCAAAGGCAAAGACTCCTTCTAAAACAAAGATTCAAGCCCAGGCCTCCTCTGATCCGGGACCTAAATCTCAAAAACAAATGCTTAAAATGGCGGAGGACTTGCTAACTATGATTAGGGGTTCACATCCCCCTCCAGACAAAATGCCAAGACAAGAATTGGCTTATGAATCCTCTGATCAGGCATCTATCTCTTCAGTGTTTTCCTCTGAACAGGATTATACTTTCCCTCCTTATGAGGATTCTGATGCTGAGGAATCCATTCCTTCAGCTTCTCCTCCTGAGGATTACTCTTTTGGGGAAACTTTACATCACACGAGGGAACCTTTTCACTGGGAAGGACAGGAGTACTCTGAATCTAAGAGAAGGCTTAGGGATTTCCTTCTTCCTCAACACAGACCCCTGGCTATTCCTCCTATTTTGGATATTGTGGATGATGTTTTTTCTGAGTCTAATTTAACTCCTGACTCCTTTCCTCCGGCCCCTGCTAAACCTGATAGATATTAGAGTCGCTGACTCCCACCAGTTTCTTCATAAAAATCCTACTGCTGATCCAGAAACCATTTCTCAGGGTCCTAAGGGTGTTAAGGCCGCCACTGCTAAGAACCCTATTCCGTCATATAAGGATTCTAGACTAGAGGTTTGGAGAGATGGGGCAAAAAAGTGTACACTTCTGCTACTTTATCTATTAGCGCTTTAAATTGTCAATTTCATATGTTGAAATATCAGCAATACCTTTTGTCTGTTATGAAACAAAAACTGGGTACCATTTCTGCATGTGCAGATAATAAGGAATTACATGATTTGATGCTTGCTACTGAGCAGGTGGAGAAACATACCTTACACTGTGGTTTTGTTGCTTTGGAGGCCTCTTGCAGGGCGGCTGCCACTGGCACGGTCATTAGAAGGCATGCTTCGTTAAAGGAACAAAATTTGCCTGATCAAGTGAAAGTAAAGTTACTGGATGCTCCTGTTCAACATAATGTTTTGTTTGGGTCTAAGGCTGAAGAGGTTATAAAGAAAATGGAGGATAAGGCAAAATCCATGCAAATGGTTAAGGATGTCTTACAAGTTCAGCCTCACAAGTTCAGCCTCCTAGATTTAGCAGAAATTGGCCAGCTAAAAATTGGTCTTTTCCCAGCTCAGACAGGCCTCAGAGGGGTAGATATAGGCGCCCCAGAGGGAGGGCCCATGCACAGACCTCTTATAGACCTAGACAGTGGAGTGCTGCCACCCCCAGGGGTGGAGAGGATAGGTCTCAACCTTATAGGAAACAGGCTCAATGACTCCCCCTGCATGGCTCCAGGAACCTCTCTCCTGGAAGCTCCTCTGGGAGGAAAACTTTTTCTTTTTCACCGAAATTGGACTTGCATAACCCAAGACAAGTGGGTTCTGGATGTAGTTTTAAGAGGTCACAAATTCCACTTTCACACCTTACCAAAACCAAAAGGATGGCCAGACCTACCAAAAACTCAATGGGCAGAGGCATTAAAACAGGTGAGGTCCCTCATGGCTATGAGGGCCATAGAACTGGTTCCAAATTCAGAGACGGGACAAGGCTTTTATTCAAGACTCTTTCTAGTTCCCAGAAAACAAAATACTTGGATCTGTCAGTCTTAAATACTTTCCTGGAGATACCAAAGTTCAAGATGCTTACTCTGCAGCAGCTCCTGCCAATGTTGAGCAAAATTGCATGGGTGGTGACACTGGATTTAAAGGAGGCTTACCTACACATTCCTATCAGACAGGAGTGCAGAAGATACCTCAGGTTCAAGGCAGGCTCGAAACATCACCAATTCTCTGCACTGCCCTTTGGCTCGTCTACTGTGCCCAGGGTCTTTACCAAGTGCCTGGCACCAGTAGTAGCTTACTGCAGACTCAAGGGAATTCAAATTTACCCTTATCTGGATGACTGCCTTATTCAAGCAGACAGCAAGGACATTTTACTCCAGCACCTGGAATTTGTTCAGAATCTACTCAGGTACCTGGGATTCACTGTGAACGTAAAAAAGTCAAATTTGACGCCCACTCAACAGATAACTTTCCTGGGTGCTCTTTTAAACACAACAACCCAGATGGCATTTCTGACATCAGAAAAACGACGACAGCTGGCTTCAACTTTCAAAAGCCTGGCATTAATGTCTCAGCTAACTGCAAGGAAATTCCTGCAGGCTTTGGTTTACATGGCTTCCTGCATCCTACTCATACCATATGCAAGACTGCATATGAGGAAGATAGAATGGTACCTAAAAAGCATATGGTCCCAGCATTGTCACAGTCTAGAAACAGAGATTGCTGTCTTGCCTTGCCTGCAAAAGGAATTCCAATGGTAGGCCATGGCATGTCTTCAAAACAAAGGGAAAGCCTTCAGTCTACCTCCAGCCTACCAAGTGATGACCACGGACGCCTCGGATTATGCATGGGGAGCCCACTTGGAGGGTAAAGGCCTGCAAGGTTTTTGGACAGAGGATCAGAAGCATCTACATATCAATTTAAAAGAGATGTTAGCTGTGCAGAATGCCCTCTTGGCTTTCAGGAATCTTTTACAGCCAGGGCAGCTACTGATACGGACAGACAACACCACAGTTATGTGGTACATAAACAAGCAAGGGGGTTCACACTCCTACCCCCTTTGCAGACTAGCCATGACTCTATGGAACACAGCACTAGCTTGCAAAATGGACCTACAAGCTCAATTCCTGCCAGGGAAACAAAACACTCTGGCAGACAGCCTGAGCAGGAACCTGTCAGACCCACACGAGTGGATGCTAGACACCCAAATATTCAAGATGATTACAGAAGCCTGGGGCTGCCCGGACATAGATCTATTTGCGTCTCCCCACAACTACCAGTTACAGACTTTTTGCACAAGGACATATCACAAGCTAACATGGAAAGTAGATGCTCTCTCATTCAGTTGGAGGAACCTCTCGGGGTATGCCTTTCCACCACTACCTCTTCTACCAAGGGTGTTGTTAAAAATAAAACAGGACAAACCAAAAGCTGATCTTACTAGCCCCGAATTGGCCTCGACAATTTTGGTACTCAACACTGATAAATCTATCCTAGGAACCTCCTTGGATTCTACCTCAGATTCCAAATCTTTTGTCTCAACATCAGGGCCAGGTCCTGCACTCTCATATCAAAACTCTCAGCCTGGCAGCCTGGCGTATTCAGGGTCTATGATTAATCCTACCCTTTCCAAGCAGGTCATAGATGTTATCTTAGAAGCCAGAAGGCCTAGCACTAGGAAATCTTATAAAGGTAAATGGAAGAGATTTTGCACCTGGATGCATGCTCAGGAATCAGATCCTCACATTCCAAATATTCCATTGATTTTACATTACCTAACAGATATGTTGCATAAGGGTTTATCTTTTTCCTCCATAAAAATACATGCCTCTGCTATCTCTGCACATTATAATACAGATCCTCCAATTTTTTCATATCCACTTCTGAAACAATATCTCAGAGGAGCAAATAATTTAAGGCCCCCTAGGACACCACCCATCCCTGCCTGGGACCTCAATTATGTCCTGGAAAAACTAACTCTGCCTCCTTTTTGAGCCTGCGGCCACATCTGATATAAAGTATTTATCATTGAAGACTAATATCCTACTGGCTTTAACTTCAGCTAGGAGAGTCTCGGAGTTACAAGCGCTCATGGCTGTGGAACCTTACATTATTTTTCATCAAGACAGGGTTTCTTTGAGGACTAACCCTACTTTCATGCCTAAAGTGGTTTCTAAAGTGGCTTTAAACCAAACTATTCACCTGCCAACTTTTTTCCCTAATCCACAAAATAAGGGGGAGAGGATCTTGCATTCTTTGGATGTGCACAGGCAGCTTCGCTTTTACCTGGACAGAACCAAGGATATCAGGAAAACAGAACAACTGTTTGTTTCTTATGTAGCAAATTCCCAAGGCAAAGCTATTTAAAAACAGACCATTTCTAAATGGATTGCTCATGGAATCAGATTTTGTTACACTCATCATGGAAAGCAAATCCCAGGAAACATTAGGACTCACTCTACCAGAGCTGCTGCTACTTCAGCTGCCTTTCTCTGGGGAGTCCCTACCAAAGATATTTTGGAAGCTGCTACTTGGAGTTCAGTGCATACTTTCTCTAAGCACTATAATCTCCCTCATTATTCTAAGTCTAGGGCAGGCTTTGCTTCTGCAGTCTTGCAAGGCCTTCTAGCTGTCCCTTCTACTCAATAACCTCCACTCTCTCAACTTTGGGATTCAGCCCTACAGTGATGACTGCAACAGTGAAACATGATGAACATAGTACAGTTGTGTATACTTACCATAAATGTAGATGTTAGAGTGTCTTCACTGTTGCAGTCTGGGTTACCCACCCTCCTGTCCCCTCTTATATTTTTATTGGTGTGGTTCCCTGCTTCACCCTTCTGAGGAGTATTTGCTACAGGGTATAGGGTTTGTTGTATGTTACATTTTTGTTTTACTTTTAGCCTTTACTTTTGGGCACCTGACATCTGGGGCAAGAAAAACTGGAGAACATGGTGTTGGCTGGGAGCTTTGTACCCCTGGTGCACCGACGTCAGAGGGTGAGTACACAGCCGACGCCGGACCCAGACTTTGGGATTCTGGCCGACCGAGGGCTGCCTGCCGGCAGAAAGAACCCTACAGTGATGACTGCAACAGTGAAGACACTCTAACATCTACATTTATGGTAAGTGTACACAACTGTACTTTCTTCGTGTTTCAATGTTGCAGTCATTACATTTTGGTAATCTGCTGGCAGGTTGCCCTCAGTCAGCCTGATTAACAAAGTCTTGGGTCCTGCGTTGGTTGCTGTCCATTCCATGATGTCAGGTCGTCAGGGGTATAAAACATACATCCAACGCCATTACATCAGTCTTTCTTGCTGTGCGGTGCCCGAATCAGAAGCAGTTTGCAAGTGCCGGTCGGCAGACTCCTGAAATTTTCGTTTTCGAGTTTCAGAACTGAAGTCTTCAACTTAAAGCTAAGTACCCCGTTGGGGAAACTTTTTTTTTTTCTTGCTCCTTACCAATGTCAGTAAAAGTTAATAATTGCATTACTTGTGGAAAGCAAATACTTCACAAAGATTTTCATTCGTACTGTATTCCTTCCCTAGGCCCCTGACCACGACGTACCTTGCTGTCTGTTTTGTGCTTTATTTAATCAGCACACTATCCGTCGTCTGTACATTTTTGCCTCTAAATATTTTGGTTCTCTGTTTAATTATCCAGAAATGTCGTCGGTTAGCCATCCGACTACCGGGATTCTGAAAAAATGCAAAGATAAAGACAGAGACAGGCCGCCGAGGTCCAAAACTGCCGATGACACTTCTCTTAAGCCAGTCGCCAGTTCGCCTGTACTCATTGAGGCGCTTTCGCAGCCCCTGATACCCGCTACTTCTGATTCACAGGCCTCTACTGAGACCCATTGATTCACAGGCCTCTACTGAGACCCATTCGGAGTTCTGTGTGCCGCGAGAGGCTTCACCTATGGAACCCGCGGATGTCTCTACCTTGGATGGGTCCAGAACCGTTGTGCAGGCACTGGCTTCTGAGGGTGTATTCAGGCCTGCAGACTTGCATATTACATTGACTGCACCTTCATTACCAAGGCCTAAATCTCGATCTGTGTCTAAAAAACCAACGCCCAGGCCACATGTTCAGGCTCCTATGCCTAAAAAACAAATGATCAAAATGGCTGAAGATCTAATTACTCTAAGCAGGGGTAGTCAAACACCCCCCCCCCCCAAGAGGCCTATGAATCTTCTGATCAAGTTTCTGTTTCTTCTGACTCTACTAATGACCTGGATTTGTCCATACCTACTTATGAGGATTCTGATGCAGAGGATTCCATTCCCTCTGCTTCCCCTCTGGAGGATTTTTCTTTTGGGAAAACTTTACATACCTTAAGGGAGCATTTCCACTGGGAAAGTCAGGAATTTTCTAATTCAAAAAAGAGGCTTAGGGATTTCTTTCTACCTCAGCATAGGCCCTTGGCTATACCTCCTGTACTAGACATTGTTGATGTGTTTTCGGAATCCAGTATGGCCCCTGATTCCCTGCCTCCTGCTCCTACAAAACCTGACAGATACTACAGGGTTTCTGAGTCCCACAAGTACCTTTTCAAAAATCCTGCTGCAGCTCCAGAAACCATTTCTCAGGGGCCCAAGGGCATTAAGGCTTCTACTGCTAAAAATCCTACCCCTTCTGATGAGACTCCAGGGCGCTGGATAGATTGGGTATGAAGGTTTAAACTGCCAATTTCATATGTTAAAATATCAACAATATATTATTGGACTGCTTAAACAGAGTTATGTTGATTCCTGACTGTGTGTAAAATAGATTTGTAGGATTTATTGCATTCTATTGAACAAGTTGGAAAACATACTTTGCAATGTGGTTTTGATTCTTTAGAGGCCTCCTGCAAGGCTGCTGTTACTGGGTCTGTGCTTAGAAGGCATGCTTGGCTTAATGAGCAATCTCTGCCTGATCATGTTAAGTGAAATTGTTGGATGCTCCTTTAAATCAAGACAGTCTGTTTGGCAATAAGGCTGAAGAAGTTCTAAAAAAGATGGAAGAGTAACAGTTTGCATAGCTTTAACTTTAAGATTTCTTACAAGTGCAACCTCCAAGATTTAGTAGGCACTGGCCAACTAACAATTGTTTTTTTCCAGCTCCTTCCTGATCCTCTCAAGCCAAACCCAGACACACCAAAAGCACCGGTTTCAGTCCCAGGGGACTCTCAGAACTAAGCAGTGGGGGGCCTCCACTTCCATATCTGGAAATAACAAGACACCACCCTATGGTAAACCGTCTCAATGATTTTCTTTTAAAATTACCAAGCACTTATCTTTTAGTCGCCCATTTGGGGGGGGGGGGTTGCTCTTCATGCAAAGAACTGGGAACTCCTAACCCAGGACAAATGGGTTTTAAATAGTGTCCCAGGGATACAGATTTCATTTCCACATGTTGCCAACACCAACCGGTGGTCAGACCTGCCCCCAAATCAGTGGGCAGAGGCTCAAATACAAGTACTTTCCCTCTTAAACATGGGGGCTATTCAACCAGCACCAGAAGAGGAAAAGGGACAAGGTTTTCTATTCCAGGCTTTTTCTGGTACCCAGAAAAGACAAATCATGGTGTCCAATTCTGGACCTGTCTACTCTAAACACCTTTCTGGACATTCCAAAATTCAAGATGCTGACTCTTCACCAGTTACTTCCTATGCTAGTCAAAGATGCTGGGTTGGCAACTCTAGATTTAAAAGAAGCATACCTGCACATCCCAATCAGGGAATCTTGCAGAAGATACCTATGCTTCAAATCAGGCTACTTGCGTTATCAGTTCTCTGCACTGCCCTTTGGCTTGTCTACTGCACCCAGGATATTCACAAAGTGCGTGGCTCCAGTTATTGCATTTGCAGGCCAAGAAATATTTAAATATATCCATACCTGGACAATTGTCTAATTCAGGCAGAAAACCAGGGCATTCTTCTAAATCATCTGGCATTTGTAAAAAGGGTTCTAACTTGTCTGGGGTACATCATAAACGAAAAGAAATCACAACTGGTACCCTCTCAACAGATTAACTGTGGTGGTGGTGCTGCGGTAGTGTTGTCGCCTCAGTTAGACGTTGCCCATTTGATTCTCAGTGTCTTCTGTGTAGCAACATGTGTGAATGGGGGCTCCTTCATTGAAGGTTGTGCGTTAGGCCCGGCAAGCCAGTACGTAAAAATCTACTGCCAATCATTAGCGGGCCGGAGTTCCGCTGTGGTGACCCCTAACCGGGAAAATCCAAAAGAAACAAACAAACCCTCTCAACAGATTACATTCCTGGGTGCAAGCTTGAATACAACTGCCCAGATGGCTTTCCTCATGCCACAGAAGCAAATTCATTTGGTAACTTACTTCAAACAAGTGGCCACAAAAACCCTGCTATCTGCAAGACAAATATTGCAAGCCTTGGGGTTCATGGCCTCCTGCATTCTTCTAATTCCAAATGCAAGAATGCATATGAGGAAATCTCATGGACCCACACGTGTGGAAACTGGAACCACAGATTTTCAACATGTTGACAAGCAAATGGGGGATCCCAGACATAGATCTATTTGCCTACCCCCAGAACCACCAGTTGGACAAGTTTTGCACAAGGATTCCCCACAAAGAAGCCTGGAAAGTGGATGCTCCTTCCTTCAGCTTGAAAAACCTGTCAGTCTATGCCTTTCCCCCCTCTGCCTCTGCTCTCCAAAGTTCTGCTAAAAGTCAAACGTGACAAACCAAGAATGATTTTGATTGCTCCAGACTGGCCACGCCAACACTGGTACCCACTCCTGCGCAGTGTGTCACAAATATCTCCATGGCACCTGCCTCAGACCCCTTCCTTGCTGTCTCAGCAGGAGAACCAAATCCTGCACCCTCAGCTTCCAACATTGAACCTTGCAGCCTGGCTAATCACTTAAGTTCACCCTTATCATCCCTCAGCAAACCTGTGATGGATGTCATCTTGGAGGCGTGAAGGCCTAGTACTAGAAAATCTTATGCTGACAAATGGAAAAGATTCTGTGCCTGGAGCCAGTCTTTAGGGATGAGCACAGCAGCACCCAATTTACCTCAGATTTTGCAATACTTAACTGAGATGCTTCACAAGGGCCTGTTTTTTCCCTCTATTAAAATCCACACTTCAGCTATTTCAGCTCACTAACACAGAACCACTCTTCTCTCACCCCCTGCTCAAGCAACATCTCAGAGGGGCAAAGAAATTGAGACCACCCAGGAGAGCTCCTACCCCTGCCTGGGACCTTAAATTTGTTTTGGAGAAGCTCACTCTAACTCCTTTCGAGCCAACTGCTGCGGCAGACTTAAAATTTCTCTCTTGGAAAATAGCCTTCCTTTTAGCAATCACTTCAGTTAGAAGGATATCTGAATTACAGGCCCTTATGGCAGTGGAGCTTTATATCATCTTTCATGCAGACCCAGGGTATCTCTGTGGACCAATCCATCCTTCATGCCCAAGGTGGTTTCCAGTGTGTCTCTTAATCAGTCCACTCATTTGCCAACCTTCTTTCCCAATCCACAGAACAAAGGGGAACGGATTCTGCATTCCTTGGATGTGCACTGACAACTTAGATTCTACTTGGACAGGACTAAATCTCGAAGAAAACCTGAACAATTGCTTGTAGCATTTGCTGCAGGAGCAGAGGGGAAGGCTATTTCAAAACAAACAATTTCTAAATGGATAAGCCTATAAGCACCATGGAAAACCTATTCCCCAGGGGATCAGATCTCACTCCATCAGGGCTGCATCTACTTCTGCAGCCTTTCTCAGAGGTGTTCCTACCGGGGATATTCTAGAAGCTGCTACCTGGAGTTCTGTACATACTTTCACCAAGAATTATCATTTACCACTTTTCTCCAAATCCAGAGCTGGCTTTGCCACTGCTGTCTTGCAGGGCCTTATAGCTGGCCCTAATGCTGTTTAAACTCCTCCCAACCATAGCTTTGGGAATCTACCCAAATGTAATGACTGCAACAGTGAAACATGAACATAGTATAGTTGTGTACACTTACCATAAATGTAGATGTTTGAGTGTATTCACTGTTGCAGTCCTGGTTACCCTCCCTCCAGCCCCCTAATTTTCTCTGGCTAACATTTACTTCTTTTACTATGTTTAAAAGCCTTTTTGTATTTGCTTTGAGTTGGAGGTATATTTTTGTGTTTTCTTAATTTTATTTGCTCCCCTTTTGGGGGGGGGGGCACTTGACATCTGGGGCAAGAAAACTGATGTAATGACATCAGATGCATGTTTTATACCCCTGCCGTTGTAGAAGAAGGGGCAGCAACCGACACAGGACCCAAGACTTTGTTAATCAGGCCGACTGAGGGCAACCTGCCAGCAGATTACCCAAATGTAATGACTGCAACAGTGAAAACACTCTAACATCTACATTTATGGTAAGTGTACACAACTGTACTTTGTAACATTATCTTAAAACTGAACTTTTATTTTGTATGCCTGTATCTAGTATGAGGAAGCCCATTCTCAGCAACAGCAGAACCGAGGCTGGCAAGCATTAGGGCAAATCAGCACGTTAAGACCTCCCTACCCATAATATAAAATGGTGCCATTTCTCTCTGTCTGTCCGTCTCATTCTCTCTAGATCTCTGCATCATGTTTCAGAGGTGTACAGCACAGAGAAAGTTCTTTAGGCTACTTTTCTTTCATTCTTTTTGGTAATAAAAAATATTAGATCATGAGTAGTAATTTTATTGATTTCCATATGTGCCAGGTGGGTGATCAGTACTTTGAGGCATTGCCAAGCCTGTGAATCCTTTTGAGGTAAACAACCATTTCATGCAGAAACTTGTAAAAACTCTCATCAAACTAATGAGAAAAATGGATGGTGTTGGTCTCATTGCCCACCAGCCATGTTGGTGTTCCTCTTCAGGTGCTGGTTCATTGAAAGAAGTAGAATGAGTCTTCCCTGCATCTGAGAGATTTGTCATCTTGCACATTTCCCCTTCAAAGTCTTTGTGAACCCAAGTTTGAGAGTATTGGACTCTAGGTCTTTCTTTCCCAGAAGGCTGTGCAAGTTTGTCTGGACTTTCAGTTTTTGTTCCCTATTGTCGGTGTAGAAGTGTCAGATCTGAATGAAAAAGGAGAACCAGTACAGTAGAGAGTCGATTGTCTGAATGTCAGTTATCCGAATGCAGCCTTTCAAAGTTTTGGGGTAGAAAAAAAATCATAAAGTCTGAATATGTAAACGTTATACGTATTCACTTGTGTTTTTTGAGCTTGTAGCCCACTCGTGTGTGAAAAATATTCTTTATTGTCCACTGGAATCACTGAATGGTTGAAAAGCATGCAGAAAAAACAAGATTTTTGCAGTTTTCTATCTGGTTCAATCTGATTAAATCAAACAGTCTGATTATCTGAACTACCCTAGGTCCCAATTAGTAAAGATAATTGACGTTCTACTGTATCTTGGCAAGTTAGTAGCTGGTCAGCTAGGAAGCAGACCATTTGAATGGAGTGCTTTATATTAATAAAATGGACAACAGAATGTTTGTAAACAGCTGCTAGATGGAAGGTAATGAATGACTGTTCTGTCTTAAAATCATACTTTGGGTGTGCAAGGATGCATCTCAAAAAAGAGTTCATTATTATCTGTGGATTCAATGTGTTTGCCTCTGCACTTGTAACCTAACGAAAGCAGCTTCAATTTTTGACACACAAGACTTGTTTATTTATTTGTTTGCCAGTAAAGTCTGACTGGGTAATATACATTTTCAGCGAAGGCCCAGGGAGAAAAGTTCCATTTGTTTGCATTGCATTATACTAAGTTCCAGTTAAACACAGAGTGGTTACGTTTCTATTTACATTTATACACATATAAAAGTTACATTTATACATTCTAAGATTTTAAAGCGGTAGCAGTAACTTAAAGAAAAAGCCCATGTACAACTTGGTGGATTCTACAGGCTGCCGTTGGGTATAAAAATTGATCTGATGTCAATTTTCATTCATTCCTCAACAGTTTGGTTCGGATCTGACTCTGCCTTTATAGTTTGTGGCCACTAGAAAACTCTCGTGCTTCACCCTTACTTGTAATGCACTTTGGATGAGGTCACTATGAGCTCTTGAGCTTGTTAGTTTTTTGGGAGATGAGTCAAACTTTTTTCCTGTTAGTTGTATTCCTAATTTTATTTTATTTTTTTTTTGTTTTTTATTGTATTTATATATCTCTTTCCTACACAGTTTGTTTATTTCTACTTACCATAGTTGGCAATTTTTCCTTTCCCCACTCACTTACATGTATATTTTTAAATGCCATCATTGGTATTTTATCAGCCTTGAGAGAGAGACACACACACACACACACACACACACACACACACACACACACATGTATATATACAAGTTTTCTTCTTGCTTGTCCTTTTCCTTTATTTTATAGGATATGTCTGAAAAGGGTCAATCTGGATTCAAAATGTGTCACGAATGCGCACACAAGTTGCCTCTTCCTGATGCGCATGCCTTATGCGTGTGCTGCCTAGGCCCACAACACCTACAAATCGACTGTAAGGTTTTCAATCCACATGCTATAGTGGATAGAAAGAACAAACTTCTTTAGAAAGGGCCATTAACCTCTTCTTTTTCAGAAGCTGTATCTGGGGCTCAACCCCAAACTAAAATGAAGGAGCCATCTACTAAGACTTTTGGTCCTTCCGGATTCTTGACTTCCTTGTCAGATCCGACAATGGATCCACTAAGGAAGAAACACAAGAAGATGGATCTGAAGACTGCCCCTATCCAGCCGGTGTCTGATTGCAAAATGGCTTCCTCAGATCCCAGTGTCTGTGGTCCAAAACCATTACCAAGAATATCCTATTCTCCCTCTGTAGATCTGATGCCATCTCAAGTACCTTCCCCTTTCCCGGAGTCTTTAGACTGAGACTGATGTGGTCAGAATGCCGAGAAAGTTTGTCTCTGCACAAATACAGGTGGGCGTTCTTCCGGCTCCTACCCTGTAAGGTCTGGAAGTCCTTGTTGGCTCTACACCACCAATCTCAACTCCTTCTCTAGTCTGACTTATCATTTCAGAGCACTTGTATCGAAGTCTTTCTGAACCATCTAGTTTGGATCCGAAGATCGTATTTTTGGCTCTTAGGCTTTCTGTGAGTGCACCGGCTCTGATGATTTTGGATCTGGATGACTGATATGAAGCATCCCTGTCGGATCTGAGGTGTCAGAGTCGACTCTGAAGTTGTTGGAACCATCTCTTCTCCTCGGACCTTTGGCGTTGGATAGCTCAGCGCTGACCTTTGCCTCTGGTAGATTGCTTTTGAGGCAGGAGGAGCTGATGGTTTGGAAACTTGGAAGTCAGTGGAGCTGAGAAGCCTTCTGTCTGGAACATTCTCCCTTTGAGGTGGTGTAGAGAGCATTCTCTGCTTCTGCAGGGCAAACTATTCCTCCCTTCTCAGATCTCCCTTCTGAATCCCATATGTGTCTGTGCCTTGAACCTCATCATCCCACTCCATGCCAGCCCAAAGTCTCCAAGCTACCCAGCAGGGTATTAGTATTTCTTCCGATACTTCACCGGAACACCCCACCGAAGAAGTCCCTAGAAAGAGGAAGTGCAGGGGGGAGGTACTTGGACTCCCCTTAGGAATCTGTCACTGAAGATACAGATTTTGATGACTGAGAAGGGTCCCCAAGATCTCCCCCCAAAGACATCTCATTTGGAGACATCCTAAAGATCCTGAAACAGAGGGGCGATTGGTCTACCAATAACCCTTCCAAAGAGGAATCTGTATTCCTGGAGGCCTTTTGGGTCTGACCCATCTAGCTCCTGGGTGACTCCGCACACCGCCAAGCTCATTGACTTGATCTCTAGGTGGGCATGGAAGAAACCAGACACAGTTCAGTCAGTCAATCTCCAAGAGACCAAACACGATTTTGGCATCACCTGCAGGAAAGGAATCTTGGAGTAAGGGTGTTCTTGTAGATTCTAAGGTCATGGTGGTGGCCATCAAGAAAGAACTTGTGGAGCAAGGTCTTCTGTCCATTCCCCTAACTGGGAGTCAAGGACATTTGTGTAGATTTGGGAAGAGTGTGTATGCTTCTGGGACATTTGCGCTCAGATCACTGAATTATTTGGCAACGTCACAAGATTACTGAGGGATCTGATTAAAGAACTTTCAAAACTCCCTCTCGGGGACCAGTACTCCTGGGGCTCAGTCTTCTGTGGCCTTGCAGGTGGGGCTCAGTCTTCTCTGGCCTCGCAGGTGGCTGCCCTTTTGTTTGATCACTAACTCGTTCATGAGGCTTATCTCCTATGCAGCTGAAGGTACCTCAAGGGCGGCTGGTTCAGGCACTTCTATTAGGAGGCATACCTGGATGTGTTTGTGACTTTGCAGAACTCTTCAAGTCTTCTTTTGTCAGTCATCCTTTTGATGGAAGCTTTTTATTTGACCCTAAAGTTAAGAACACGGTCTCCAGGTGCAAGCAAGTTGGGAAAACCCTTTCTGCAGTTTGGAGTACATTTTTCAACTCCTTAAAGGACCTTTTTCAGGAATCAATTAGGAGTTCAGAAAATGTGGTTCAGGATGTCCAAGGGTCCTTTCCAAGATCCACATGGAGATGGTTCCCCAAGGGACAGAACTCTAATGGAAGATGCGCTGCTGAAAGGAGGCCTGATTTTCCTCCTCTGGAGGCAGTTGGAGGTCATTTATCCCTGCACCAGACAGCCTGGCTAGACATTACAAAAGATACATGGGTGCAGAGGATTATTTCCAGAGATTGTATAATTCTCTTTCCTACCACCTTCTCCTGTATGCAGAATTCCCGATGCTCTACAATCAGAGGAAAGCAGCAGCATTAGAAATACAAAAGCTGCTAGAAAAAAGTCATCCAAAAGGTCCAACCAGACCAGATAGAATCCTCAACATTCTGAGGATTCTTTTTAGTGCCAAATAAAACGGGGGACTGGAGACCAATTTTGCATCTCGGCAGTCTGAACAAATCAGTTCAACATACCAAGTTCTAAATGATCACGATTCAGTCCATTCTGCCTTTTTCGCGCAAGGATGACTGGATGTGCTCTAAACCTTCAGGATGCTTACTATCACATAAAAATGGACAATTCAGAAAGTATTTACGCAGCCTGCTGGGAGCCAGTCATTACCAGTTCAGAGCACTGCCCTTTGGCCTCACCACAGCCCCCAGGGTGTTCGCCAAATGCATGGCAGTAGCAGCAGCTCAGGAATTCCAAGTGTTTCTGTACTTGGACAACTGGCTTATTACTGCCCCAACCAGGCATCTCTTGATAAGAGCCGAAGACCAGATACTCCAGACTTGCTCCAATTTAGGGATCACCATAAATTGCAACAAATCTCAGTTGGAACTGACTGAGACATTGGAGTTCATAGGAGTGGTTTTCAACAGTGTTCGTGACAGTTTTGCTTCCTCTCTGAAGTGTACAGATGGTCAGATTCCAGGTCAGATAAATAATTCACAATTCTACAATCTCAGCCCAGTTGATCCTACAAGCCTTAGGATCAATATATGTGTCTGTAGTTCTACTTTCCTTAGCAAAATTTCAAATGAGAATTCTTCAATGGATGTCAGTGACCTAGTAGTCTGTTCTTTATCAGTACATGTCCGCCCAGGTAAGGATTACCCAGGCATGCAAGAGATACCTTTGGTGGTGGATTCAGTCAGATTAGGTTCTGCAAGACCGTCCCTTCAGTCTCCCTCAGAAAGCCATAGTGACCACAGAGTTCCCAGATTGGGTGGGGGGACACTTCCTGGGGAAAACGGTCCAAGGCACTTGGTCCCCCAAAGAGGCCAACAAACATGTTAGTGTCCTGGAAATGAGAGCGGACCTCTTAGTGTTGTAGGACTTGTCTCTCCCTTTCAGGAAAATTGTGATTTAAACAGACTATATGTCAGTAGTTTGGTACATCAACAAACAAGGAGGAACCAAGTTGTGTCAAGAAGCCCTCAGAGTGTGGCAATGGGTATTCTCATCCCAACAGATTTCTGATAGGGGAAGTCAGTTGTGATGGAAAACACATTGAGCAGGTCCATTCTGTTACCTCACGAGTGGTCTCTCAACATGAATGTGGCAGGAATGACTTTTTTGCTAATGGGTCAGCCTTGCTACAGTCTATTTGCATCTCTTCTAAACAAGTGCAGCAGCTTCTTGCCCTAATCCCCCCACCAGGGGAATCGCCAAGACACATTCTATTACACGATTAGCCCCCCCAGTCTCCTCTGAGTATCCTTCAACTCCCTTGACTCCAGAATTTCCGCAGGAAGCTTTCTGGTTTAAAAATGGTCATCCTCATTGCACCTTACTGGCCTCCACATATTTGGTACCCCTTTCTTTGGCCTCCTTTAGTCTAGTCTAGTTTACTAACCTTGGGTTCTAGATCCAATTCCAGACCTCCTGTCTCACCCAATGGACATGATTTATCCAGATATCTTAAACCTAAAGCTGACAGTGTGGTTTCTCCAGTTCTGTTGATAGTCAGACAACATATGCTCTCTTCCCCGGTCTGTCATATACTTCTGCCTTCTCAGAAAGCTTCCACAAGAAAACTTTTTACAGAAGTAAATGAAAATGTTTATGGTCCTAATGTGCCCAAAGAATACTGACCTCTTTTCAGGTCCTGTACATAGTGTCCTTGAATTTTTGAAAACAATTTTCAACAAGGGAGCTAGCTACTCAACAATTAGAGTTCAGCTAGCTGCCATCTCTAATGTTCATGTAGGAATTGAGAACTCCACTCTGGCTTCATCAAAACATTGTTAGGCCTTCTTGAAAGGTGTTCCTCTTTTGAGACCTCCTTATAAGGATCCAACTCCTCCATGGGTCTTGATATTAGTACTTTTTCATTCCCTGTTTGAACTAGCTGCACCTGGAAGACTATTTTTGGTAGTCATCACCTCTGCTTGAAGGATGTCAGAATTCCAGGCATTATCTTCTAAACCTCCCTACTTGATTTTTCACAGGGACAGCGTGGCATTAAGAATCAATCCTTTTTTTTCTTTCTAAGGTGATGTCAGAATCAATCCTCAACCAGTCCATTAATCTGCCAGTTTTCTTTCCATATTTTACAAACAAAGGTGAAAGTACAGTTGTGTAAAATCTTACCATAATGGTAGATATCCTTTGCCTTCACTGCTGCAGTATTCGTTACTAATGGGGATGCTCTGGGGTCTATGTAATGTCGACATGTTAAAATGTCGACTCTGACTTGTTCGACACAAAAATGTCGAACTGCAAGATTACTGAATGGCCAAATCACCCATTTTTTCCAATGGAAAGAAATTGGTTGGCCAAACACCAACGCCACACAAACACAAACCTATATTTAAGTGGGGGGCACCCCCCAGCATGAGGGCTGTGCCCCCCCAACTAAATAGTCTAACTCTGAGACCGCACTACAGTCAGGGAAAGGGTAGGTGTAAGAACAGCTAACCTGATTTCTTTCTGTTGGAAAGAAATCTGTGATTTGGCCGTTCGGTAACCTTGTAGTTCGACATTTTTGTGTCTAACAAATCAGTCAGCATTTTAACATGTCGATATTATAATATAGACCCTCCCTGCCATGAAGCCTTCCATCCAGCCAGTTACAAAAGATTTCCATTGCTTTAAGATACACTGAACTTCACCTGCTTACTTTTTGTGTAAGGTAGGGCATAAAGGTGACGTTCAGGTGTACCATACTCAGAACAGATTGCCACAGTAGGAACAGCAGTCCAAGGAGAATCTGCACAGCCAGGAAGGGGAAGCGACCAGGGGGATGGAGGGAGGGTGTGAATACTGCAGCGGTGAAGGCAAGGAAATCTACCATTGTGGTAACAGTCTTACACAACTGTACTATGTCCTTACATTCACCACTGCAGTATTCTTTACTAATGAGAGAGTGCTAAGCTCAAGAAGAAATGTGGGAGGAGGAAGCAGCAGAGCCCTCCAAGAAGCCATGAAGAATGGCAGCAGCAAAATCAGCTCCGTCTCTGGAGATACCATCCAACTTGTAGTGTTTGGTAAAGATATGGACAGAAGTCCAGGTAGCAGCTTCAAGAATAGAATTAGTGTCTAAGCATTTGAAAAAAGCACCAAAAAGCCACAGCTGTAGTGGAATGAGCTGTAATAGAAGAAGGAAGGCTCTCGCCATGAAAAATGTAACAAATGGAAATAGCCTTTGAAATCCAAATGTAAATAGTTTGCTCGGAAACAGTCAAACCTAAAGACCTAGGATGAAAGGAAACAAATAACTGGTCAGACTTCCTGATAGCTTTAGTTTTATCCAAATAAAATCCGAGCTGTCTGTGCACATCTAAGGTATGTAGCACCTCTCACTGTCAGATTGTGGAGAGGGAAAAAAGATAGGCAAACTAATAGACTAAGTGACAACTCATTACCCACCTTGGGCAAGAAGGATTAGTACACAAGGACACCCTTCCTCATGAAATATCAAAAAAAGACGGACAAGCCATAAGGGCTTGCAGCTCAGACACCCATCTGGCAGAAGTAAGAGTTCACAAAAGAACTACCTGCTCAGATTGTCTGCCACAACGTTCCAATCTGAAGGAATGTAAACTGCCTGAAGTCACATGATACTGGATAGCCAGATCCCATACCAAGTGCCAGCCGGCAAAAACGGTAGGATCTCGTACCCCTTTGTTTGTTGATACACCACATGACTGTGGTATTGTCCATGAATACCTTGAAAGGCCCTGCAGAGAAGAGAGGATAAAAGGCCTGAAGAGCCAGCAGAAGAGCCCTCTTCTCTTTGATGTTGATGTGTTCCTTTTGCTGACGGGGCGATCACACTCCCTGAACCTTCAGGGAGCCAAACATTGCTCCCCTTCCTGCATTTGAAGCATCCATGAACAGATCCTGAGAGGGAAGCGGAGGCTGAAACAGGAGCCCTGGATTCAGAGACAACTGCTGAATCCACCACAGAAGTTCAACCTTGAGACATGGGAGAACAGGAAAGTCTGGAGGATGAGCATGCTGAAGCCACACCAACTTCAGAAACCACTGGAACTTCCTCATGTGGAGCCTGGCCAGAGGAAACATTGTAATTGTGGAAGCCATGAACCCCAGAGCTCTCAAACTTCCTGGCTGAAATGGAGGTCAGGGGAAGAAGAGTTTGAAAGAAAGAAATAGTTAATGCCTTTGGAGGAGGCAGGGATGCCAGCAGTGGCACCTTTTGAAACCTGCAACCCAGAAAGACATGATCTTGAGAAGGAGTCAGGGAAGACTTGTTTAAGTTTATTGTGAACCCCAGGCTCTGAAGAAGAGAAGTGGTAAAAATGAAGATTTTGCAAAAGGACCTTTGGAGAGGACACCTGAATCAGCAGGTCATCCAAATAAGGAAAGATTTGGATCCCTTGAAGTCTGCAAAAGGTAGTCACAGGAGTGAGGCATTTGGTGAACACCCTTGGGGCAGTAGAAAGGCCAAAGGGCAAAACACAGATCTGAAAATGCCAGGAAGCAACAGAGAAATGCAAAAATCTCCTGAAAAGAGGATGGATTTAAATATGGAGATAAGCATCCTTGAGATCCAGAGATACCAGAAAGGCCTGAGGGAGCAAGAGAGGCAAAAGGGACTGAAGGGACAACATCTGGAAGGAAGGCACCTTCAGAAAGGTGTTCAGATGGGAAGAGGTGTAGAATAGGTCTCCCAAGTACCTTCTTTTCTGGGCACTAGAAACATTCTGGAATAAAACCCTTTCCCTCTTTAGGACACAGGCACTTGAGTAGTACCCTGAGACAAAAGGTCCCAAGAACCTCTCCCAAGGAGGCTGAGGAATGCCCATAAAAGGAGGATGGGAAATCCAGACCACAAAGTACCCTTGACAAATGATTGACAAAACCCAAGAATCCTGGGTGATCTGGAGCCAGACAGAGAGAGAGAGAGGCGAAGAGACAGGAATGAAGTTCAGAATGGGTGGATAGTCAGACAGTACCTGGTTTGTCAGGAAAGGAAGGCTTAAGAATCCCTGCAGTCTGAGTGGCTTTAGCAGGAGGAATCCGTTTACTACCCTTTTTATCGTTAGGAGGGCAAGACTACCTGCGACCAAAGGTTTGCTTAGAAGGGTAGTTCTGTTGAAATTTAGGCACAGGAAATAGAGACATGCTTAAGCTCCTGTAAAACTTGAAGAGACTTAAATAAACCAGCAGCCACTTCACCAAACAAAAGAGTATTATCCAGAGGAGCATTCAGCAATTTTAATGTCAGGCAAAGGTTGAAGCCGAAGCCAGGAATATCTCTTCGAATCCAAGCCAGAAGCAGCAGCCCTTGGAAGAGGCATCTGCAGCTTCATAACTACACTTGACGAACTACCTGAGAAGAAGTTCCAAGCAAGGAAAGAACAGAAGATTTACCTTCAGAGTCTGGAAGATCAGAAAGAACCTGACAGGCCTGAGAAAGAAGGGCCAAGACCTACCTAGAAATAGGGGTCTGATAATTAATAGCCCTAAAAGCTAGGGTAGAGGAAGTATAAACCCTCTCACCCAGCCTATCCGTGGTCCTACTGTCCTTGTCGGAAGGCATTAACTTGGGTGAAGCAAGCAATTGAGTCGGCTTATCAGACTACAGACACCACAAGAGGGATCAGCAGCAGGATATTTAAACAAAAAGGAACAATCCTCAGGTTTTACAGGGTGCCTATCAGACTTCCTGGGAGCAGGAGGCAGAGAATTACGGTGCTTTAGAGGCAGTGGAAGAAACATCCAATAAAGCCGGCAAGACAGGAGGAATGGCCACAGGTTTAGGAGACTCCTTTTGCAGTAACTCCTAGTATCTTTTATGGATATCTGAAAC
This sequence comes from Protopterus annectens, assembly GCF_019279795.1. Lineage (NCBI taxonomy): Eukaryota > Metazoa > Chordata > Ceratodontiformes > Protopteridae > Protopterus > Protopterus annectens. The sequence goes on along the minus strand of NC_056727.1, from coordinate 1,230,099,626 downwards.
CTGGACACAATCCCACTTAAAGTCCATCATCCTAGAGGTCATGTCCCCAAAGGAAATTTCCTCAGAGGGATTATCAAGAGTATGAGAATCCTCCTCCTCAGACCCGTAGTCAAAAGGAGAAGGAATCTGGGCAGAATAAGCAAGGGAGTCATCATCAGAATCCACCTCAGAAGAATAGAATTCTCTGGGCTTTTTAGGGGAAGAGGCGGACCAAGGAGGAGCAGGAATTGAAATCCCTTGAGGAGGCCGTAACGACAGGCATTAAATAACTCCTGAGTAAAGGCCTGCCACTCACTTTGTGGACCCCTAGGAGCAGAAGAGACATGGTTAGTGTTTGTTTTTTCTTCAAAGGGACAGCCGTCCTGGAAACCTGAGAAGGCCCAGACTCAGGACGACATTCCCCAACTGCAGTAGAAACCTATTACCGAAAGAGAAACTGTAGAACCCCATTAGTCCCCTTGGAAACGGTCAACCATGATTCCCTCTGAACGCCTGTAAAGCCTCTTCGGACATGCTGCCTGCCACATCCTCACCGGCCTCCAACCTAGATGCGGTAGAAGAATCTGACAAAACAACCGGGTAAGCCTCCAGGTGCATAATAACCTCAGGAGAAACACCCGGCAGAGGCTGGACAGTGGAAGATTCTGGCCTTACCTTGTGCACCTTCTTCCCAGACTGCTGACCCTCAGGGCAGGAAGTTCCATCCATAGTACCTGCAGCAAGAAGCTTAAGCCGCTGGTTCTCAAGGTACAAGGGAAGGGAAAAAAGCCTACTACGGAGAGTTTTGGGGACAAACACCTGACAAATTGAAGAAGACATATGGTTGTGAGCAGCACCAAGGCAAAAAAGGACACTTATCGTGATGGTCTCTTTGGGGAATCTGTCTCCCACACTGGCATTTACCCTTCCTGGATGACAGTAACTCCAAACAGCACTAAACAAAACAGAAAAAGTAACTAAAAACCCACCTGGATACTTATCTGCAACTGTGAGAACCCCAGCAAACAGGAGCAAGCCCATAAAAGCCAGTAAACAGGAAAATGGTTAAAAAAAATGGATGTATGCAACAGACAGGCAGTTGAAACAGCGTTTGGATTGGTGGCAAAAATGTTCTGAGGATGGTAGGCCTGAATATCACCTTTATGCCCTACCTTACGCAAGGAGTAAGCAGGTGATGTTCAGTGTACATTAAAGCAATGGAAATCTTTGGTAAACTGGCTGGACAGAGGGCTTCACGGCAGGGAATCCCCATTAGTAAGGAGTAGTGCAGCGGTGAATGTAAGGACATCCTATGTTACATTTATTGGATGTTCACAGACAATTGCATTTTTACTTGCATAGAACAAATGACATCAGAAAAAAACATATCAATTATTTCTGTTTTGCTGATTTCATATTGGGTAAGCCAGTTACTAAGATAACTCTGGCAAGATGGCTTATGGATTTTATATCGTTTATCTACAACAAGCTGGGTCTGTCCTTGCCAAAACCTTTGAGCCCATTCAACTAGGTCTATGGCAACATCAGTATTTTTATCTAGGGCTTCCACGTACATGTGTACGGCTGCAACTAACTTGAACTAGTCATCATACCTTTATTGCTCATTACAAATTGGATCTGGTCTCGAGAGGAAGAGCAACCTTTGGCTCAACTGTACTCTGGAATATTCTTCCTTGGAGTCCACCTTGGTTTTTAGGTATCTGGGGACTCTGTCCCAATTGTTGAGGAATGATTTAATTGACAACATCAGATAGAACATTATGGTGAGAACATAACTTCTTTATCTGTGTTATCCATTTTCTTTCTTCATCTCCCCTCCCACCAACCGCCTACCATTTTCAACTAATGACTTCTGGAAGAGGGAGAGCTTATAAGAACATTGCCGTTCTTACATTGAGCTCCAGATATTTGTTTCTTCTACCAGGGTAATTATAGTAATGTCTCTTGGATTATGTAAACCAGTAAAACAAGATCTGAGGTATGTTAGGAGTTTGGTACATTATGGGTAAGGGAAGAGCTCGTGAGTTTTCTAGTGGCCACGAGCTAATATGATGGCCAAGTCAGATCAGCGGGTCAGATCCAAACCCAATTGTTGAGGAAGAATGAAAATGGACAACACAGATGGAACATTATGGTGAGTACATAACTTCCTTTTTGTCATTTTGCTGTGAGAGATAGAGTATTTTGAACTTAGAACTTTTATTGGATGTTCTTGCTCTTTCTTAATACCATTTAGGTAGATTTTTGCAGCCACCAACTCATTTTTATGAATATTAATTGGGCTCAGGATGTAAATTAATAGCAGGAATTAAAATTTCAAGAAAAAAAGATGTAGTCATTTCAGACCGATTCATGCACTTTCATGTATGGTTTGCAGGGCTTCATTTAATGTTGTGGAATTTATCCATTTTTGTTCTGCATTTCCCCTATTCCACCTTCCTTTTGTTTATTTCTGATCTTGGTTTAGTTTTGAAGTCTCTTAGTTGTCAGTAGTTAATTCATTTTGCTTTCTCAAATTATCTTTAAAATGCTTGGTAGTTTCACCAGTTTTATTTCTGCCCATTTGGTCTCTGTGCTTTGCTGCTTTGCCAAATTTATTAACAAAAAAGAAGGAAAATATCCTTGTTACTCCTTTGTTAGTTGTGTTTATTTTTTTACCCTTTTTTCCTGTTAACCACAGAGTTGAAGCTTCAGAATTGCAAGTAGATGTAAATAAAATCCCACCCAAAATAAACATCAGTCCTGTTTCGTTTTATCCTGTGAAAGAATACAGTGTTGTCAACTGCTCAGTTTGCCAAGCCTTTACAGTACGTACTTGGAGAGAGAGTGAGAAATAATTGAACTTCACTTGTTTGGCAAATCAAATCCCTTTCTTACCCAGTCCCTGAACTGAAATCATCTATATCTATATTTAGATTAGGCCTAAATTTCATAAGTGTCATAAGGAAGACAGGCTCCTTCAACCTTCTCTGCTTAGGATCTAAAATAATATCTAAGAAATTGGATGAGTGTGCTTTGCATTTGCAGGTTGTAGAATTGTTTGTCTTTCGGCTTTTAGGGGTTAGGGGTCGCCACAGCGGAACTCCGGTCTGCTAATGATTGGCAGTTGGTTTTTATGGTGTCGAGTTGACAGCCCAACGCCCAACCTTCAACGAAGGCACGCCCATTTCAACGCATGTCTTTCGAACGCCCACTCGACTGCGAGGAGGACATGCAGACTCCACACAGAAAGCACTCCCAACCCAAGCAGAGAATCGAACGGGAGAACCTCTTGCTTTGAGGCAACGCCACCGCTGTGCCAACATCTTTATTAAATTATTATATAAAGGAAAATAAATCATACCAATATAGTTTCAGTTACAAACATTATACATTACAAACCATGCTGACAAGAGTCTTACTTCCTTAGTTTTTTTTTTCCAAATTTCTCCAAATCTTTTGGGTTTCTAATACCATAACTGGAATGGACCCCATTCCTAAGTCAAAGTACGATTAAAGTTGATGAAATTAGTATTGTTTCACTCTGATGCCATCACAGCACCCGCAATGGGCCCAGTAATGACTCCTGCAATTCGTACAGAGTTACATGTATTGGTAGCATATCTAAATGATTGTAGACTCTTTTTTTCATAAGACCCATTGCTCCAACTACTATTGGAACTGTCTAGGTATCTTTCTTCCACATTGCTCTTGTTTCTGCCTGCAAATCCTGATATTTTATGACTTTGTCTCTCTCTCTCTCTCTCTACACAAGACACTGTAGGCACTGGGTGTAGCGATTTCAATGATTGATACTACTTTTGCCTTGTCTTCTTTTCTTGGACCACTGTATCTGTTTTTTTAGCATCTATCTTTTGAACTGTTGGGTGATCCCATGTAATGTAGAGTTCATCATTTTCTGTGATGCTTTGTGGCTCATGTTTCCAGTGTTTTTCAGACACTTCAGTACCGTACTGTTTGCACAATCCTCAGTGCAGCAGTCTCGCCACATTATTATGCCTTTCCATATACAGTTCTTCTGCCATTAGTATGACAGCCAGCAGCGAGGTGCGCAACTGTTTCCAATTCTGTTTTACAAAACCTACATTGTCTATTTCTCCCACATGTTAAATGGACTTTGTAAACCAGCTTGTACGTAGACCACTATCTTGTCCCACCAATATTAACCTTTCATATCTTAGTTTGAATTCGCCTCTCATTGACCATTCCTGCATTTGTTCCTAACCAACATGAGGTTCTTCTAGAAGTTTTCTGTACTTGCAACTATATTTATGCATTTTCCACATTTCTTGCCTTCTCGTCTGGTCCTTCACCTTATATTCTTTCTTTTGTTTTTTGGCACATTCAGTTGCCTGTTTTTTTATCCAGTTGTGGTTTGATTTCCATTCCTACTTGACACTGATGTGCTTCTGCTAGCCTAAACAAGGAAGTCATCTTAAATTTATTCTCCTCATGTTTCAAAACTTTCACTACATTTGGGTCTTGTGAAGTCATCAGATATGTGTGGAGTCCCAGAATTGCAGATATGTACATGTAATCAATTTCACGGAGGCCCATCCCTCCTTCGGAACGGGGAATATATAATCTTGGTATGCACTGATTTTTATAAATCATTTGGTGAGCATGAAGCATCCTTCTTTTCCTATCTAATCTATCCAGTATGTTTTGGGGCCAGTCAGTCACCCTAAAACTGTAAGTTAGGACAGGAAGAGCAAATTGGATTATAGCTTGAATTTTGTTCCTAGATGTCAATGCTGTTTTCAGGATTAATTTAAGTCTTCTAAAGTACTCCTTACTGAGTTTTATTCCCATTTGTTCATGTTTAATTTTGATCCTTCATCTATTTCCTTATATTTATATACACCCTCTTGCTCAAGTTCTTTTATGTCACATTCTTGTCCCAAACTGATGTTTTCTTGGTGCTGCAGTTTTCCTGCTTTAAAGGTTGCTTTTGCACATTTATCAAGATCAAATGACATTCTTATATCATCTCAAAACGTTTTGACAACTTACAGTTGTACGTTCAGTTCCTCATCTGATGAGCTATACCGTTTCAAATAATCAACAGAGAAGATGAGAAGTCTTTACACTTTGTTATTTTCTAGGAGCCAAGTTATAGCCATGGCCTAAGCTGTTAAGTAGACAGCTTAATGGGTTTAAGGGTAAGACAGAATAGCAACGGTGACAGAGTCGTCCTGGAATATTCCCTTTTGAATTTTTATCCCTGGAATAATAATTTGTCCTTTGTCATGGCTTAATTGCAAGGTGGTCTGCCACTGTTTCGTGGTCACTGTAATGTAGTTGATCAATGTAGGGTGTATCGTATACATTTTTAAGCACTCTTTATCCATGAATGTGGGATACTATCAAATGCTTTTTTGTAGTCAATCCATGCCATACTTAAATTCTTCCCCTTTTTACAGTTCTCCACTATGACTTTAACAGCAAATGATCCTTTGTTCCGTTTGACTTTCCTTTATTGCCTTTTTGTTCTGTTGCCATAATTGAGTTTTCTACTAAATGACTATAAACTCTGTTGGCATCAGTTCCAGTGCATAGTTTATACATCATCGGAAGGCAAGTTACTGGCCTACAATTTTTAGGGTAGCTTGCAAGTTCACTCAAATAGAAGCATTGTCTTTCCTGTTAGCCAGGTTGGTGTCTGTTCGGGGTGCGCATATAAATAGTTCTTACTCATGGCTAAATCTTCATGCAGCTATGTTAATACTTTTAACCAGAAGTTAGATACTGCATCTGGGCCTGTGGTTTTCCAATTAGAGGCTTTTCTTCACTTTGTTTCAATCTCTCTGACTGTTACTTCATCCCATTTCATATCCTGTACCTTCCTTTTCTATCCATTTAGCATCTTTGTTCCACAGGATCTTCATAGATACTTCTCCAAAATGTATCTATTTCTTCTTTTTTGATGGTCTTTCAATTCCTATTATCTTGTTTCCCGGTCCTCTAAAACCTTTTTGAGTTATCAATAAATTGCTTATTTTGTACTTTTTTTATATTTATCTGTGTATCTTCTACGTTTTTCTGCCTATGCTGGAATTTTTAGCTTGTTTGTGATAGTGCATGATAGATCCTGATCTGTTCTAATACTGTGCATTGCTTTTATCACATCTATCTTTAAGTATTTTCATTGGTCTGTTCCCTCTTCTATACTCTCTTAAACAGTGACACTTCTTGTCTTTGTTGCTTTATAGTTTTCTCTATTTGATACTTCCATGATGGTATTTTTACTTCTTAGCTGATGAAGTTGTTTGAATTTTAAACCCTAAACCATCTTTTGGGAGAGAGTCTTTCAGGCCTCTGTAGCCTGATTTTAGTAAGTTTGTAGGCACCGTAGTAGTTTTGTGGCAGAGTGGGGCAGTTCAGTTGTGCATTCTTCAGTATACAAGTCATTCAGACTTTCACTGGCTTCCTTGCTTAAAGAAGCAGTTTCAAAATTCTAACATGGACCAGGGTTGTTGGTGGTGGGAGAAGACTTGATACCATCTACATTCCCCAATTAGACTGTATAAATCTGCGTTTATTATGACACCATTGAATTTTGCTGTAGGTTCTGATAGCTTCAGTGTTGTTTTAGCTGATGCCAGTGGGTTTGTCTGTCCTGATGCTTGGGGTTGGGATATCTGTACCACATTTGATGCTAACCTTGTCTTTGTTAATGCTTGCGCTGATGTGCTAGGCTTCTCAGCAGCGAGGGTACTGATAATGCCTACCTTAACACTTAACATGCCGAGATCTTTGTAATGGATCTCTCCATCATTGTCCCTTTCTGTACTGATAATTCACACCATAACACTGAACATGCATGCATGTTTGTAATGGACCCACCAATGTCCCGGTGCAGACAGCAGTGCATACCATAACACTGAACATGCAAACAACTTTGTAATGGACACCACCAGTGTGTCCTCCTGTATCAAAGGTGCTGACAGTAACACGTAACATGCAAACAGTTTTATAATGGACCCCACCAGTGTCCCTTCGTGTACAGACAGTGTCTACCATAGCACTGAACATGCAAGCAGCTTTGTAATGGACCCCTCCATTGTCCCTTCCTGTACAGACAGTGCCTGCCATAACACTGAACATGCAAGCAGCTTTGTAGTGGATCCCCATCAAAGTCCTTTCCTGTGCAAGTGGCAAAGCAGTACCTTTCGGAGCCTTGTCTGTCCCACTTGAGTTCCTTCACAGTATCGGCAGACAGGTGATGTTCTTTGTGTTTCACTGTTGCAGTCATCACATTTGGGTTATTTGCCTGCAGGTAGCCCTCAGACGGCGTGAATACCAGTGTCTTCAGATTTCTGCGTTGGATGCTGTCGCTTCTTCCATGACGTCAGGGGTGTAAAACATGCAGCCGACGCCATTACATCAGTCTTTCTTGCCGTGCGGTGCCTGAAGCAGAAGCAGTTTGCAAGTGCCGGTCGTCTGACTCCTGAAATTTTCGTTTTCGAGTTTCAGACCCGAAGTCCTCAAAAAAGATAAGTACCCCGTTGGGGATCCTTTTTTCTTGCTCTAACCGATTGTCAGAAAAAAAAATTAACAATTGTCTTGCCTGTGGAAAGCAAATACCTCATAGAGATTTTCATTCTTACTGCATCACCTGTTTAGGCCCAGACCACGGCGTCCCTCGCTGTCGGTTTTGTGCCTTGTTCAACACCCGAACTATTTGTCGTTGGGCTATTTTTGTAGCTAAAGACTTTCATTCTTGATCTCTGTACTCTGAAATGACTTCGTTAAGCCATCCTACTACCGATCTTCTGAAAAAACGTAAGGATGAAGACCGAGACAGACCACATAGGTCCAAAACTGCCGACGCTTCCGTTAAGCTAGTCACCAGTCTGCCTGTACTCAGTGTGGTGCTTTCACAGCCCGTGATACCTGCTACTACAGATTTGTAGGCCTCTACTGAGACACATTAGGAGTCCGGTATACCTCAAGATGCTTCTTCGACTATGGAACCTGCGGATGTCTCAACCTTGGATGGGTCTAGAACCGCTGTGCAGGCACCGGCTTCTGCGGGTGCATTCAGGCCTACAGACTTTCATATTAAACTGGCGCCATCATTTTCAACTAGAAGTACCGAATTCCTCAGGCCTAAATCTCGCATTATTCCTAGAAAACTAACGACCAAACCACTGACTCGGGCCCATTTGCCTCAAAAACAAATGCTTAGAATGGCTGAATACCTTATTACCTTAATTAGGGGAAGCCAGCCTCCCCCCTCTAAGAGACCTAGAACCGATTTTTCTTTCTGATTCTTCTGATCAGGAATCTGATATCTCTGCTCCTTCTGATTACCAGGATTTGCCCTTATCTACTTATGAGGATTCTGATGCAGAGGATTCCATTCCCTCTGCTTCCCCTCCAGACGATTTTTCTTTTGGTGAAACCTTGCATACCCTTAGGGAGCATTTCCGCTGGGAAAGCCAGGACTATTCTTGGTCCAAAAAGAGACTTGGGGAATTCTTACTCCTGCCTCAGCACAGGCCTCTAGCTATCCTTCCTGTTCTGGCTGTTGTAGGTAATGTTTTCTTGGAATCTAGCCTTACCCCAGACACTTCACCTCCAGCTCCCAGAAAACTTGACAAGTACTACAGAGTACCTGACTCTCAAGTTCCTCTTCAAGAATCCTACTGCAGATCCAGAGACCATTTCCCAAGGACCAAAAGGCATTAAGGCTACTGCTGCCAAAAATTCTACCCCTTCTTATAGAGATTCTAAAGCCTTAGACAGATCAGGTAAGAAGATGTACACTTCTGCTACTTTGGCCATTAGGGCTTTAAATTGCCAGTTTCATATGTTAAAGTATCAGCAACATATGGGACTACTTAAACAGAAAAATTATGTTGATTCCTGACTGTGCTGAACACAAAGACTTGCAAGATTTAATGCATTCTGCAGAACAAGTTGGTAAACCTACTTTGCAGTGTGGTTTTGATGCTTTAGAAGCATCTTGCAGGGCTGCTGTCACTGGGTCTGTACTTGGAAGGCATGCTTGGCTTAAGGAACAAAACTTGCCAGATCATGTTAAAGCTAAATTACTGGATGCACCCTTAAACCAAAGACCGCCTTTTTGGCAAAGCAGAGGAAGTCCTCAAAAGGATTGAGGAAAAAGCTAAATCTATGCAAACTGTTAAAGATTTTTTACAAGTACAGCCTTCCAGATTCAGTAGGCATTGGCCTTCAAAGAACTGGTCCTTTCCAGTTCCTTCTAGGTCTTCAGTCCAAACCCAGGAACAGCAGACCACCAAGACTTCAGTCTCGGGCTGCACACAGATCTAAGCAGTGGGGGGCTCCCACTTCCAAAGCAAGAAGTAGTAAGCCACCCCTTACGGAAAAATGGCACAGTAACTTAACCTTAACCCTTCCAAGCACAATGACTTAACCTTAACCCTTCCAAGCTGTGCTCAACTGCTTACTCCCTTAGGAAGAAAGCTCACCCTGCATGCAAAAAACTGGGAACTCATTACCCAGGACAAATGGTTTTGAACAGTTTCCCAAGGATACAAATTCCACTTCCACAAACTACCAACCCTAAGTGGTTGGCCAGACCTCCCCCCAAATCAATGGGCGAAGTCCAACACCAGGTTCTCTATCTTCTCAGTGTCAGGGCTATCCAACTTTTCCCGGCAGAACTAAGGGGACAAGGTTTTTATTCAAGACTCTTTCTGGTACCCAGAAAAGAAAACTCCTGGCGTCCTATCCTGCACCTCTCTATTCTCAACTCCTTTTTGTTGGTTCCAAAATTCAAAATGCTAACAGCTTCTTCCTATGCTAGCCAAGGATGCCTGGCTGGCAACCCTAGACTTAAAGGAAGCTTACCTGCACATACCAATAAGAGAATCCTGCAGTGAATATCTATGTTTCAGTGCGGGCTCCATGCACTTTCAGTTCTCTGCACTTCCCTTTGGCTTATCTACTGCGCCCAGGGTGTTCACAAAGTGTGTAGCTCCAGCCATTGCATTTTGCAGGCAGAGAAATATTCAAATATACCCATACTTGGACGATTGTCTGATTCAGGCAGAAAGCCAGGACTTGCTATTACACCACCTGGCATTTGTAAAGAAACTTCTAACCTCACTGGGGTACACCATCAACGAAAAGAAATCTCACCTAGTACACTGCCAACAGATTGTATTCCTGGGAGCAAGCTTGAACACAACTTCCCAGGTGGCATTCCTCACTCCGGAGAAACAAGTTTATTTGACAACCTAACTATTGGCCACAAAAACCCAGCTTTCTGCAAGGAAAATACTGCAAGTTCTGGGGTTCATGGCCTCTTGCATTCTGCTAATTCCATATGCAGAGAAACAAGTTTATTTGACAACCTAACTATTGGCCACAAAAACCCAGCTTTCTGCAAGGAAAATACTGCAAGCTCTGGGGTTCATGGCCTCTTGCATTCTGCTAATTCCATATGCAAGACTGCATATGAGGAAACTTCAGTGTATCTAAAAAGTCTATGGTGTCAACATTCTCAGGACCTGGAAACAATGATTCCTATCATTCCTTGTCTAAGAACAGAGTTCCTTTGGTGGGCAGAGGCCTGCTACCAGAACACGGGACTCCCTTTCACTCTACCCCCTGCCGCCCAAACCCTAACAGACACATCAGACTATGCATGGGGGCTCACATGGCAGGGCAATACATTCAGGGCAAATGGAACCCGAGACAGATGCACCTGCATATTAATCAAAAAGAAATGTTAGCTGTACAGAATGTTCTGACAGCCTTCAAAGACCTTATTCTTCCAGGACAGCTACTGGTAAAGACAGACATCACCACAGTTATGTGGTACATAAACAAGCAGGGGGGAACCCACTCCTACCCTCTCTGCAGACTAGCCATGGCCCTGTGGAACACAGCCTTGAGCTACCAAGTGCACCTACAAGCGCAGTTCCTGCCAGGCAAACTGAATTTCACTGGCAGACTACTTAAGCAGAAATCTCATGGACCCACACAAATGAAAACTACAACCCAAAATATTCAACCTCTTGAGGAACAAATGAGGGATTCCAGAGGTAGACACATTTGCCTCCCCTCAGAACTACCAATTGAACAAATTCTGCACCAGAACTCCCCACAGTCAAGCTTGGAAAGTGGATGCCCTGTCCTTTACCTGGGAAAGTCTCTCTGTTTATGCCTTTCCCCCTCTGCCTCTCCTCTTGAAGGTTCTACTAAAGATCAAACAGGACAAGCCAAGGACAATACTGATTGCACTAGACTGGCCACACCAGCACTGGTACCCCCTCTTGCTCAGTCTGATACTGCTGCAACCATGGCACCTGTTTCAGACCCCTTCCCTGCTGTCCCAGCAGGCGGGTCAGATTCTGCACCCTCCACTTCAAACCGTGAACCTTGCAGCCTGGCTAATTCCATGAGCTCACCTCTAGCATCCCTCAGTAAGTAGGTGCTGGATGTCATTCTAGAGGCAAGGAGGCCTAGTACCAGAAAATCTTATGCTGAAAAGTGGAAAAGATACTGTTCCTGGAGCCAGGCTCAGGGGATGGGCACAATGGTGCCCACCTTACCTCATATTCTAGAGTACTTAACAGAAATGCTCCACAAGGGCCTATCCTTCTCATCAATTAAGATTCATGCCTCTGCCATTTCAGCACATTGTAATACTGAGCCACCCCTATTCTCTCACCCCTTGCTAAAACAATTCCTTAGAGGGGCCAAAAATGTAAGACCCCCCCCCCCCCAGGAGAGCTCCAACTCCAGCCTGGGACCTTAACTTTGTATTGGAAAAACTCACTCTTCCCCCCCCTTTGAGCCAGCTGCAACAGCAGAGTTGAAATTCCTTTCTTGGAAAACAGCCTTACTTCTAGCCATCACTTCAGCAAGAAGAGTGTCTGAATTACAGACACTCATGGCAGTGGAACCCTTCATTATCTTCCATGCGGACAGGGTTTCCTTTATGCCCAAGGTGGTGTCTAGTGTGGCCCTAAACCACTCCATTCATTTGACTACTTTTTTCCCTAATCCACAAAATGGAGGTGAACGGATACTGCACTGTCTGGAAGAGCACAGGCAACTTAGATGCTGTTTGGACAGGACTAAGCCTATCAGAAAATCTAGTTGGCTTTGCTGCAGGGGCGGAGGGGAAGGCTATTGCAAAGCAAACCATTTCGAAATGGATAGCTCATTGCATTCATTTCTACTACAAGCACCTTGGAAAACCTACCCCACAGGGGATAACCTCACATTCCACCAGGGCTACATCTACCTCTACGGCATTTCTCAGAGTCGTCCCTACCAGGGACATCCTAGAAGCTGCTACCTGGAGCTCTGTACATACCTTCACCAAGCATTACCACCTGCCTATCTTTTCTAAATCCAGAGCTGGATTTGCCACAGCAGTCTTGCAGGGCTTAATAGCTGGCCCTAATGCTCTTTATTTACCTCCTCCCTTCCTTAGCTTTGGGAATCAACCCAAATGTGATGACTGCAGCAGTGAAACATGAAGAACATAGTGCAGTTGTGTGCACTTACCATAAATGTAGATGTTCAAGTGTATTCACTGTTGCAGTCCTGGATGTTCTTCATATTTTACTGTTGCAGTCATTACATTTGGGTAATCTGCTGGCAGGTTGCCCTCAGTCAGCCTGAATTCCAAAGTCTTGGGTCCTGTGTCGGTTGCTGTCTTCTCTTCCATGACGTCAGGTCATCAGGGGTATAAAACATGCAGCTGACGCCGTCTTCTTTAGTTTTTCTTGCCGCATGGTGCCCGAAGCAGAAACATTTCGCAAGTGCCGGTTGGCCGACTACTGAAATATTCAAGTTTGAGTTTCAGAACCGAAGTCTTCACTAAAGCTAAGTACCCCGTTGGGGAAACTTTTTTTCTTTGTACCGATGTCAGAAAAAGTTAACTGTATTACTTGTGGGAAGCAAATACCTCATAAGGATTTCCATTTATACTGTATTCCTTGCCTAGGCCCTGATCACAACGTGCCTGGTTGTCGGTTTTGTGCTAGATTTAACCAACGCACTATTAAGCGTCTGTATATTTTTGCATCAAAGTATTTTGGAAACCGATTTATCTACCCAAAAATGTCGTCGGATAACAATCTGACTACCGGAGTACATACAAAACGCAAAGAAAAGGACAGAGAAAGGCAGTCGAGATCCAAAACCAACGACAAAGCTTCTCTTAAGCCAGTCGACGGTACTCAGTGAGGCGCTTTCGCAGCCCCTGATAACCTGCTACCTTCGAGTCGCAGGCCTCTACCGACACCCATGTGGAGTCCGGCATGCCACAAGATTCTCAAGGTATTGGACCGACGGATGCATCTCCCTCGGATGGGCCCGGAGCTGCTAAAGCAGGCACCGGCTTCTGAGGGTGTATTCAGACCTCAATATTTGTTTGATAACAGATGACAGCAGCAAAATCAAAGACAAAAGCAACTTCTAAAACTAAAAAAACAACTCCTGAGCCAAGTGCACAGGCCTCCATGCCAAAAAAACAGATGCTCAAAATGGCCGAAGACTTGATTACCTTGATCAGGGGTTCCCATCCCCCTCCTGTTAAGAGGCCTAGGCAAGAGACTGACTATGAATCTTCAGATCAGGTTTCCATTTCTTCTGATTCCCCTTCTGATCAGGAATATTCTTTTCCCCCCATGAGGATTCTGATGCTGAAGAAATCCATACCTTCAGCTTCTCCTCCTGAGGATTATTCTTTTGGGGAAACCTTACATACCATGAGGGAGCATTTCCACTGGGAGAGCCAAGATTTTTCAGAGTCTAAAAAGAGGCTCAGGGATTTCCTGTTACTACCTCAGCACAAGCCACTAGCCATCCCTCCTGTGTTAGACATTGTAGATGTGTTTTCGGAGACAAGCCTTACCCCTGACTCCTTACCTCCAGCTCCTGTTAAGCCTGACAGATATTACAGGGTTCCTTACTCAAATTCCTTTTTAAAAACCCTGCTGCAGACCCAGAAACTATTTCTCAGGGTCCCAATGGTGTTGAGGCTTCCGCTGCAAAAAACCCTACCCCCTTCTGATAGAGATTCTAGGGCACTGGATAGATGGAGAAAAAGGTTTACACATCTGCTACCTTGGCTTTTAAGGGCCTTAAACTGTCAATTTCATATGCTCAAATATCAGCAACATGTCATGGCATTGCTTAAACAGAAAATGTTGTTAAATTCTGAATGTGCAGAAAACCAGGAAATGCAGGATATATTGCATGCAGCTGAACAAGTTGGAAAGCATACTTTACAATGTGGTTTTGATTCTTTAGTGGCCTCCTGCAGGGCCACAGTTACTGGTTCTGTAATTAGAAGGCATGCTTGGTTAAAGGAACAAAATCTGCCTGATCATGTAAAAGTTAAATTATTAGATGCACCTTTACAGCATGATTCTTTGTTTGGTGTTAAGGCAGAAGAGGTGTTAAAGAAAATGGAGGACAAGGCTAAATCTATGCAAACGGTCAAAGATTTCTTACAAGTACAGCCACCTAGGTTTAGTAGACACTGGCCAACAAAGAATTGGTCCTTTCCAGTGTCAGACAGACCTCAAAGGGGTAGACCCTGACGCCCTAGAGGCAGATCTCAGGCTCGAGGTTCATACAGGTCAAGGCAATGGGATGCTTCTACCTTCAAAAGTGGAGAAGACAAATCACAACCTTACAAGAAACAGTCCTAATGACTTCCCCCTGTCTGTACCAAGCACTTATTTCCTGGCAGTACTCTTAGGGGGGAAATTAGCACTTTTTTCTCAAAATTGGCACATTATAACCCAGGACAAGTAGGTTCTAAATATCTTGTCACAAGACTACAAGTTCCATTTCCATACCCTGCCAAAGACAAACGGCTGGCCAGATCTGCCAAAAAATCAATGGGCAGAGGCACAAAAACAAGTCTCATCCCTCATGGACATGAGGGCCATTCAGATAGTGCCAGAGCAAGACCGGGGACAAGGATTTTACTCAAGACTGTTCTTGGTACCCAGAAAGGACAAGGCCTGGAGGCCAATACTGGACCTATCGATTCTGAATACATTCCTGGATATACCAAAATTCAAAATGTTGACTTTGTAGCAGCTACTGCCCATGCTAGGCAAGAACGCTTGGCTTGTAACTTTAGACCTAAGAGGCATACCTGCATGTCCCAGTCAGACAAATATGCAGAAGATACCTCAGATTCAAGGCTGGCTCAATGCATTATCAATTCTCTGCACTGCCCTTTGGCTTATCTACTGCACCCAGGGTCTTTACAAAGTGCCTGGCACCAGTAATTGCATTCTGCAGACAAAGAGGAATACAAATATATCCTTACTTGGATGACTGTCTAATTCAAACAGAGAACAAGGACATTATTCTACAGCATCTGGCATTTGTGAAAAAACTTCTAACATGCCTAGGGTACACAGTCAACAAAAAGAAATCAAAGCTAGTACCCTCTCAAGAGATAATATTCCTGGGTGCAAGCTTAAATACAACTGCCCAGATGGCTTATCTCACGCCAGACAAAGACAACTGACTACCTATTTCAGAATGTTAGCAACAAAGGGCCCAGTTATCTGCAAGAAAAATTCTGCAGGCTTTGTGATGTCCTTCAAGGATGCATCTGCAGTCCTTACAAATGGGTAGTCCTGTCGTCAGGCAGCCCTTCGGTCGGCCGGATTCCAAAGTCTGGGTCTGGCTTCGGCTGGTGTCGCACTTCACCCGACGTCATCGCTGCAGTTTTTCGGGTATAAAGGCATCAGCCGACGCCATTTTCCTCAGTCTTTCTTGCCGTGGCCAAGCAGAAGCTGTTCGCAAGTGTCGGTCAGATCCAGAGATTACTACTACCGAATACTACTTCGAAGACTTCTAAAAAGCTAAGTACCCCGTTGGGGACTCTTTCTTGCCTCAGCCGATGTCAGAAAAAGTGAATAACTGTTTAACTTGTGGGAAACAAGTACCTCATAAAGATTTCCACTCCTACTGCTTACCTTGTTTAGGCCCAGTCCACGACGTAGCAGCTTGTCTAGCCTGTGCTTCTTTTAACAGACGGACGCTTAGACGTCGGTCGGAGTTTGCTGAGCAGTTTTTCGGCTCTGATTTTGCCTATATTATGCCGTCGGATCCTCCGACTACACAAATTAAAAACGCAAAGAAAAGGACCGACACTCCCGGTCTGCGGTTTCGGCCGAAACCGCGGTTAAGCAAACCGCGAGTGTCTCTGTTTCGGCCGAAACCGAGCAAGCGGTTCTTTCTTCAGCCGAAACCATGCCTTCTACCGAGGCCTCTTCTAACCTGGTAGAATCGGCTTCTGAAATCCAACCTTCTGTTGCGGTTTCTCAGGAATTATCAGACACTATTCCCTTGGATATTTCAACCCCTGCACGTGGAGCTGCTAGGCCTCCTGCAGCCATGTCTATTAAGGCCTTTGCCAGGGCTAAAGCAGCCAAAGCTTTAAAAACGGTGCCTGCCAAACCCCCCCTCTCACAGGCCCAGCACCAGTTCCCATATGCTTTCTTTGGCTGAGGATCTCATTTCTTTAATTCGTGGATCCCAGCCTCATCCAGACAGGACCTCTCATCCACCTCCAGAGAAGAGGCTTAGAGCAGAGCCCCCTGAGCCAGTATCCACAGATGATTCCTCTGATGACTCAGAACATACAGACCCTCCTGAGGCTCCTTATTCCCCTTACGAAGACTCTGATGCTGAAGAGTCCATTCCTTCAGTCTCTCCACCTGAGGAATTTTCCTTTGGGGAAACCTTGCATGCTATGAGGGAACAATTTCAGTGGCAGGGCCAAGATTTCTCAGACTCCAGAAAAAGGCTTAGAACCTTTCTACATTTGCCACAACATAGGCCTTTAGCTATACCTCCAGTTCTTTCTGTTGTAGATGATGCATTTAATGATGCTTGCACTGCTCCTGATTCATTACCTCCGGCCCCTGCTAAGCCCGATAGGTTCTACAGGGTCCCGGACACTCATCACCATTTATACAAGGCTCCTTTTGCAGACCCAGAGACCATCTCCCAGGGCCCTAAAGCTGTAGCAACTACATCTACTAAAAACCCCCTCCCCTCTGAAAGGGAATCCAGGTCCTTAGAGAGATGGGGTAAAAAAGTTTACACCTCTGCTACTTTGTCAGCTAGGGCTTTGAACTGCCAATTTCATATGATTCAATATCAAGAGTTTATGCTTGACCAGTTAACTAAAAAGCTGTCCTCTGAAGAATCTTTAGATAAATATGTTCAGGAAATGGTACATAACATACAGCAGGTTAGTAGCCATTCTTTAAAATGTGGCTATGATGCACTGGAGGCTTCCTTTAGATCACCCATGACTGGCACAGTTATCAGGAGACATGCATGGTTGAAAGAGCAGGCATTACCAGACCATGTCAAATCAAAGCTTTTGGATGCACCCATGGACAAGGTCAATTTATTTGGTTCCCCTGCACAGCAGGTACTAAAAAAGATGGAAGAGAAGGCGAAATCTGTACAAACAGTGAAAGATTTCTTACAGGTACAACCTCCAAGGTTTAGCAGGAACTGGCCCTCCAAGAATTGGTCCTTTCCGGACTCCTCTAAGACACAGAGAGGCAGGAATAGGCGTTCAAGAGGCAGAAACCAATCCAGGGGTGCCTACAGGGGACGCCAGTGGCAAGGTAACAACCAGCGAGGCACGGACGCAGCCACCACCACTACAACAACAACACAATCACAGTGACTTGGCTGTGGCACCGCCTACCAGGGAACAACTGGAAGCACCCTTAGGTGGAAAGCTAACCTTATTTTCAAAGAACTGGCATTGCATCACAAGGGAAAAATGGATTTTGCAAACTATAGACCAAGGTTACAGGTTCCATTTCCATACTCTACCAGGAAAGAGAGGAATGCCAAACCTACCACCTACTCAAAGGGCAGAAGCTCTAAAGCAAATATCTCAACTATTAAGAATGAGAGCTGTGGAAAAGGTACCATCTATGGAACAAGGAAAGGGATTTTACTCCAGACTCTTCCTGGTACCAAGAAAAGAGAGCAAATGGAGGCCTATTCTCGACCTGTCCGCTTTAAACACATTCCTCATTGTTCCAAAATTCAAAATGCTGACCCTACAGCAGCTTCTTCCCATGCTGGGCAATGAGTCTTGGCTGGTAACTGTAGATCTCAAGGAGGCATACCTGCACGTCCCCATACGACCAATTTGCAGAAGATACCTCAGATTTCTTGCAGGATCAGAGCATTATCAATTCTCAGCATTGCCCTTTGGCTTATCTACTGCGCCCAGAGTGTTCACGAAATGCCTGGCATCAGTAATTGCTCATTGCAGACTTCAGGGGATCCAAATTTATCCCTACCTGGACGACTGCCTGATACAAGCGGACAACAAAAGCAAGCTAACAGAAGACTTACAAAGAGTCATTTACCTGCTGCAAGCCCTGGGATATACAGTCAATATAAAAAGTCAAGGCTGATTCCATCCCAAAGAATAACCTTTCTGGGTGCAGAGCTGGACACATCAAAACAAATGGCATTCCTAACTGCAGAAAAGAAAGAGCAACTACCTCTGTACTTCTTGGCATTAACAAAGCAGAACCATCTAACTGCAAGAAAAGTACTACAAGCCCTAGGCTTCATGGCATCCTGCATAATTCTGGTCCCTCATGCCAGACTGCATATGAGAAAGCTACAGTGGTACCTAAAGAATTTGTGGTCCCAACACAAGCACAGCCTAGAAACCAAAATTCCAATAATCCCATGCCTGAAGCAAGAGTTCCTATGGTGGGCTCAGGCCTGTCAATCAAACACAGGATTGCCCTTCTGCAACAGTCAACCAAGCCAAACCATCACGACAGATGCCTCAGACCTCGGTCGGGGGGCACACATGCTGGGCAAGTGCATACAAGGCTTATGGACTCAAGACCAGCTGCTCCTACACATAAATCTAAAGGAAATGCTGGCAGTAAAATTGGCAATCCAGTCATTTAGACCATTTCTCCAGGAAGGTCAGTTGATAAGGACAGACAACACCACAGTTATGAGGTACATCAACAAACAGGGAGGCACACATTCATATCCTCTATGCCGGCTGGCACTGGACCTATGGGATGTGGCTCTGAGCTACAACATTCAGTTACAAGCAATTTTTGTACCGGGAAAAGAAAACATTCTAGCAAACATATTAAGCAGAACTACCACAGATGCCCACGAATGGATGCTGCATCCGGACATCTTCAAAGCCATCACAAGAGAATGGGGATTACCACAAATAGACTTATTTGCATCCCCACTCAATCACCAGCTAAAGAAATTCTGCACAAGGACGTACCACCCACTTGCTTGGAAGGTGGACTCCCTATCTTTCAGTTGGAAAAACCTGACAGCATACGCATTCCCACCACTTCCTTTGATGCACAAGGTGCTTTTGAAGATCAAAGAGGAACATTCAAGGATCATTCTGATGGCTCCAGACTGGCCAAGACAACATTGGTACCCATTGCTGAGGAGCATGTCTCGGGAACAAATGTGGACACTACCCCTGATCCCATTACTGTTAACACAGAACAACTACAACATCCTGCATCCAAACCTGAAAACTCTGCAGCTAACTGCCTGGAACATTACATAAGAGCAATTAACCCAAATTTATCCCAAAGGGTTAAAGACATAATCCTTGAGGCTCGTAGACCTTCAACAAGAAAGAATTATGCAGCAAAATGGAAAAGATATCTCATTTGGAGTACTGCAAAGGGAGAAGATGTGGCACTGGTAAACATAGCCAACATCCTGGAGTACTTGGCAGAGCTCTTCCATACAGGCCTGTCCTATTCTTCCATCAAGATACATGCATCAGCTATTTCAGCAGAATACAGCTTGGATCCTCCTGTCTTCTCTCATCCTCTGCTCAGACAGTTTCTGAGAGGAATTAAAAATGTAAAACCTCCCAGGAAACCACCATTGCCAGCATGGGACTTGAACTTTGTGCTAGAAAAATTGACACTTCCTCCTTTCGAACCAGCAGCAACAGCAGAATTACAATACTTATCCTGGAAGACTGCTTTCCTGCTGGCAATCACCTCAGCAAGAAGGGTCTCTGAACTACAGGCATTAATGGCAGTGCAACCCTTCCTGATCTTCCATCAAGATAGTGTCCATGAGAACACATCCTACATTTATGCCTAAGGTGGTATCCAGAGTGTCTTTAAATCAGGCTATCCACCTACCTACATTCTTCCCCAACCCACAGAACAGGGGAGAAAGACTCTTGCATACCTTGGATGTACATAGACAATTACGCTACTACCTGGACAGGACCAAGTCCAATAGAAAAACTGACCAGCTTCTGGTAGCATATGCAACAGGAAAGGAAGGAAAACCAATTTCAAAACAGACCATCTCCAAATGGATAGGAAATTGCATTAGATTTTGTTACTCCTACCATGGAAAGAAAATTCCAGAGAACATCAGGCCTCACTCCACAAGGGCTACAGCCACTACCACAGCTTTCTTACGAGGAGTGGCTACCAAGGACATTATAGAGGCTGCTACTTGGACCTCCTTGCATACATTTGCCAAGCATTACAATTTACCTTTATACTCTAGATCCCGAGCAGGTTTTGCCACTGCTGTTTTGCAAGGGATCCTAACTACACCATAATCTCTCCTTTTTCCTCCTCCCTAGTTTAGCTATGGTATTCTACCCATTTGTAAGGACTGCAGATGCATCCTTGAAGGACATAGTACAGTTTTGTACCTACCATAAATGTAGATGTCCGATAGGAATGCATCTGCAGTCAGGATTACCCACCCACCTTCCCCTCTGTGGTACTCCTAGGGTATTTGCCAACCTTCAGCTAGCTTGGGGGGGATCTATTATGGTGTATCTGTTTGTATATATGTACATGCTTATTTTATGTGTTTGCTCTCTACTATTGGAAACATTGGCATTTATCCAAATTTAGCCATCCAAGAGGGCACCTGGCATCTGGGGCAAGAAACACTGAGGAAAATGGCGTCGGCTGATGCCTTTATACCCGAAAAACTGCAGCGATGACGTCGGGTGAAGTGCGACACCAGCCGAAGCCAGACCCAGACTTTGGAATCCGGCCGACCGAAGGGCTGCCTGACGACAGGACTACCCATTTGTAAGGACTGCAGATGCATTCCTATCGGACATCTACATTTATGGTAGGTACAAAACTGTACTTTTCATGGCATCCTGCATCCTACTAATTCCATATGCAAGACTGCATATGAGGAAACTTCAATGGTACCTAAAAAGTGTTTGGACTCAACATTGCCACAGCCTGGAAACCATAATTACTCTCATTCCCTGCCTGCAACAGGAGTTTCGATGCTGGGCAAAGGCTTGTCACCAAAACAAGGGACAGCCATTCACATTGCCCCCAGCCAGGCAGACACTAACAACGGATGCGTCAGATTATGCCTGGGGGGGGGGGGCCCACATGGCAGGAAGATGCATTCAGGGAACATGGACATCAAACTAAATGCATCTACGTATCAATTATGCTAGCTGTTCAAAATTCCCTGACAGCCTTCCAGGACCTACTTCAACCAGGACAACTACTGATAAAGACAGACAACACCACGGTCATGTGGTATATAAACAAGCAGGGGGGCACACATTTTACCCCCTTTGCAGATTAGCCATGACTTTGTGGGACACAGCACTGACTTACCAAGTACATCCTGCAGGCACAATTCCTGCCAGGAAGGAAAAATACTCTGGCAAATGAACTAAGCAGAAACCTCATGGATCCCCACAAGTGGCAACTGGATCCACAAGTCTTCAGCATGAAAACAAGGAAATGGGGATGCCTGGACATAGATCTATTTGCCTCCCCTCACAACTACCAACTACAGAGATTCTGCACAAGGATTTATCACAGACCAGCATAGAAAGTGGACACCCTATCCTTCAGCTGGAAAAACCTGTCAGTGTATGCCTTTCCCCCTCTGCCTCTCCTCCCCAAGGTACTCCTAAAGGTCAGACAGGAGAAGCCAACGATGATACTCATCGTCTCAATGCCCAGCTTGGACCCTACCTCAAGTACTGCATCTACTGTCCCAGCAAAACAATCAGATCCTGCACAGCCAGCTCAGGACTTTAAACCTGGCAGCATGACGGATAATTTAGTCATACAAAACACACCTCTCAGCAAAGCTGTGATGGATGTCATTTTGGAAGCCAGAAGGCCTAGTACTAGAAAATCTTACGCTGTTAAATGGAAGAGATTCTGTGCTTGGAACCAGGCACAAGGAACCGATACAGCTGTGCCAAATATTCCTCAGATTTTACAATACTTAATTGACATGCTGGACAAAGGCCTATCTTTTTCATCTATTAAAATTCATGCCTCTGCCATTTCGGCTCATTACAGTGCTGAGCCACCAATCTTTTCTCATTCCTTATTAGAACAGTACCTCAGAGGAGCCAAAAATGTAAGGCCTCCAAGGAGATCACCAATGCCTGCAAGAGACCTCAACTATGTTTTGGAAAAACTCACCCTGCCTCCTTTTGAACTAGTTGCTACTGCTGATTTAAAGTTTTTATCTTTGAAAACCGCTCTGCTCCTAGCAATAACCTCTGCAAGACGAGTTTCAGAGCTACAGGCACTCTTGGCTGTGGAACCTTTTATCATTTTTTATCCTGACAGGGTCTCCCTGAGGACAAACCCAACATTTATGCCTAAAGTGGTGTCCAGTGTGGCTCTTAACCAAACCATTCATCTGCCAAAATTTTATCCAAATCCGCAGAACAAGGGGGAAAGAATTCTGCATTCTTTGGACATACACAGACCACTTAGATTCTACTTGGACAGAACCAAAGTTTTCAGAAAAACAGAGCAATTACTAGTGGCATATGCTGCAGGATCACAAGGAAAGGCTATCTCAAAGCAGACTATTTCAAAATGGGTAGGCCACTGCATTCGTTTCTGCTACTTATACCATGGCAAGCCAGTGCCTAAGGGCATTAGGCCACATTCCACCAGAGCTGCAGCCACTTCAGCAGCCTTTCTCAGAGGAGTACCAACCAAGCACATTTTAGAGGCAGCTGTTTGGAGTTCAGTGCACACCTTTACAAAGCACTATCATCTGCCACTCTACTCTAAATCCAGGGCAGGCTTTACCACTGCAGTTCTGCAGGGTCTCGTAGCCGCTTCTAATGCTGTTTAGCTCCAGCCTCCCAACCATAGCTTTGGAAATCTACCCAAATGTAATTGAAACACGAAGAGCATAGTACAGTTGTGTACACTTACCATAAATGTAGATGTTCGAGTGTATTCACTGTTGCAGTCCAGGTTACCCACCCGCCATCCCCCCTTTTTTCTTCTGATGGAACCTATCTTTCCTTCTCTGATATAGCAACCTATGTGGTGTATTTGCTGGTGGATGAAGTAAAATGTTTATATTGCTGCATGCTATTTTATATATAGATATAAATTTTGACTACCCTTTTTGGGGGCACCTGACAATCCGGGGCAAGAAAAACTAAAGAAAATGGCATTGGCTGCTTTTATACCCCTGACGACCTGACGTCAGGGAAGGGGCGACGACAGCCGACGCAGGACCCAAGACTTTGGAATTCAGGCCGACTGAGGGCAACCTGCCAGAAGGATTACCCAAATGTAATGACTGCAACAGTGAATACACTCAACATCTACATTTATGGTAAGTGTACACAACTGTACTTTATGGGATTGCTGAAACAGAAAATTGTTTATTTCAGAATGTGCAAAAAATAAAGAATTGCAGGAATTATTGCATGCAGCGGAACAAGTTGGAAAGCATACTTTGCAATGTGGTTTTGATTCTTTAGAGGCCTCCTGCAGGGCCGCAGTTACTGGATCTGTGATTAGGAGGCATGCCTGGTTAAAGGAACAAAGTTTGCCTGATCATGTTGAAGCTAAATTGCTAGATGCACTTTTACAGCATGATTCTCTGTTTGGTATTAAGGCAGAAGAGGTTTTAAAGAAAATGGAAGACAAAGCAAAGTCTATGCAAACTGTTAAAGACTTCTTACAAGTGCAGCCACCAAGATTCAGTAGACACTGGCCTACAGAAAAATTGGTCTTTTCCTGTGTCAGACAGAGCTCAAAGGGGCAAATCCAGATGTCCTAAGGGTTCCAGATACCAGGTGCAAGACTCATACAGGTCAAAGCAATGGGGCGCATCCACCTCCAAATCTGGAGGAGATAAAGCGCAAACCTATAGAAAGCAATCTCAATGACTTTGTTCTGCCTACACCAAGCACTTATCTTTTGGCAGCACCCATAGTGGGAAAATTAGCACTTTTTGCTCAAAATTGGCAGTTACTAACCCAGGACAAGTGGGTACTAAGCATCGTATCACAGGGATACAGATTGCATTTCCACACTCTGCCAGTGCCAAATGGTTTGCCAGATCTGCCAAAAAAAATCAGTGGGCAGATGCACAGAAACAGGTTAAGTCCCTCATGGATATGGGGGCCATTCAGACAGTACCAGCACAGGAAAAAAGGACAAGGTTTTTACTCGACTGTTCTTGGTGCCCAAAAAGGACAAGGCCTGGCGGCCAATACTGGATTTATCGATTTTTGAACACATACCTGGACATTCCAAAATTCAAAATGCTGACTTTGCAGCAGTTTCTGCCCATGATGGGCAAGAAAGCTTGTCTGGTGACTTTAGACCTAAAAGACTCATACCTACATATCCCAATAAGACAGTCGTGCAAAAGATACCTCAGATTCAAGGCTGGCTTAATGCATTACCAATTCTCTGCACTGCCCTTTGGCTTATCTACTGCGCCCAGGGTCTTTACAAAGTGCCTAGCACCAGTAATTGCATTTTGCAGACAAAAAAGTATACAAATATATCCTTACTTGGACGACTGTCTCATTCAAGCAGAGAACAGGGACACTCTTCTTCGACAAGGCTGCTAACATGCCTAGGGTACACAATAAATGAAAAATCACAACTGGTACTCTCTCAAAAGATAACATTCCTGGGTGCAAGCTTGAGTACAACTGCCCAGATGGCTTACCTCACGCCAGACAAAGGCAACTGACTACTTACTTCAAACTGATGGCAACAAAAACCCAGTCTTCTGCAAGACAAATTCTGCAGGCTCTGAGCTTCATGGCATCCTGCATCCTGCTAATTCCATATGCAAGACTGCATATGAGGAAACTTCAATGGTACCTAAAAAGTTTATGGAGTCAACATTCACACAGTCTGGAAACAATGATTCCTCTCATTCCCTGCCTGCAACGGGAGTTTCTATGGTGGGCAAGGGCCTGTCACCAAAACATGGGACAGCCCTTCACTCTACCCCCTGCCAGCCAAACCTTAACAACAGACACATCAGATTATGCCTGGGGGGTCCACATGGCAGGAAGATGCATTCAGGGCATATGGGCACCAAAACAAATGCATCTACATATCAACCAGAAAGTGATTCTAGCTGTTCAAAATGCCCTAACAGCCTTCAAGGGCTTACTTCATCCAGGACAAATACTGATAGATGGACAACACCACAGTCATGTGGTATATAAACAAGCAAGGGGGGCACACACTCTTACCACCTTTGCAGATTAGCCATGGCACTGTGGGACATATTCAAGCTCAATTCCTGCCATGAAAACAAAACACACTGGCAGACGATTTAAGCAGAAACCTTATGGATCCTCACGAGTGGAAACTAAATCCACAAGTCTTCAGCATGATAAGAGAAATGGGGGAGCCCAGACATAGATCTATTTGCCTCTCCTCAAAAGATTCTGCACAAGGACTTATCACAGACAAGCATGGAAAGTGAACACCATGTCCTTCAGTTGGAAAAACCTGTCAGTTTACACCTTTCCTCCTCTGCCTTTTCTACCCAAGGTCCTCCTAAAAGTCAGACGAGAAGCCAAGGATGATATTGATTGCCCCGCCAATACTGGTACCCAATCCTAAGGAACTTGTCTCGATACCCAGCTTGGACCTTGCCTCAAAGACCACAACTACTGTCCCAGCAAAACAATCAGATCCTGCACAATCAACTACAGACTCTGAACCTGGCAGCATGGCTAATCATACAAACGACACCTCTCAGTAAAGCTGTGATGGATGTCATTTTGGAAGCCAGAAGGCCTAGTACTAGAAAATCTTATGCTGACAAATGGAAGAGATTCTGTGCTTGGAATCAAGCACGAGGAACTGATACAGCAGAACCACATATTCCTCAGATATTACAATACTTAACTGAGATGCTTGACAAAGGCCCATCTTTCTCATCAGTCAAAATCCATGCCTCTGCCATTTCGGCTCATTACAATACAGAGCCACCAATCTTTTCTCCTCCTTTACTAAAGCAGTATCTTAGAGGAGCCAAAAATTTAAGGCCTCCTAGAAGATCACCACTACCTGCATGGGACCTCAATTATGTGTTGGAAAAGCTCACCCTGCCTCCATTTGAACCAGCTGCTACCACTGACATAAAGTTCTTATCATGGAAGATAGCTCTGCTACTAGCAATTACTTCAGCAAGAAGAGTTTTAGAGCTACAGGCCTTCATGGCTGTAGAGCCTTTTATCATATTTCACCCAGACAGGGTATCTCTGAGGACAAATCCCTACTTTTATGCCTAACGTGGTTTCCAGTGTGGCTCTTAACCAAACAATTTAGCAACTTTTTATCCAAATCCGCAGAACAAAGGGGAGAGAATTCTGCATTCCTTGGACGTACACAGACAGCTAAGATTCTACTTGAGCAGGACTAAAGCTCTAAGAAAAAATGAGCAGTTACTAGTGTCATATGCTGCAGGATCAGAAGGAAAGGCTGTTTCAAAGCAGACAGTTTCAAAGTGGATAAGCCACTGCATCCGTTTCTGCTACTTACACCATGGTAAACCTGTGCCCAAGGGCATTAGGTCTCATTCCACCAGAGCTGCAGCTGCTTCAGCAGCCTTTCTCAGAGGAGTACCAACCAAAGACATTCTAGAGGCTGCTACTTGGAGTTCTGTTCACACCTTTACAAAGCATTACCATTTGTCTCTCTACCTTAAGTCCAGGGCAGGCTTTGCCACTGCAGTGCTGCAGGGCCTTATAGCCGCATCTAATGCTGTTTAGCTCCAGCCTCCCAACCATAGCTTTGGGATTCTACCCAAATGTAATGACTGCAACAGTGAAACACGAAGAACACAGTACAGTTGTGTACACTTACCGTAAATGAAGATGTTCGAGTGTATTCACTGTTGCAGTCCAGGTTACCCTCCCACCATCCCCCTGTCATTCTACAGTTTATCTTTCCTTCTCCATCTTCTACAACCTATGTGGTGTATTTGCTTGTAGATGAAGGTAAAGTTTATATTGATGCATGTATATTTATATTTTTATATATATATATATATATATATATATATATATATATATATATATATATATATATATATATATAATATTGCTACCTTTTTGGGGGCATCTGACATCGGGAGCAAGAAAAACTAAAGAAAATGGCATCGGCTACATGTTTTATACCCTGACGACCTGACGTCATGGAAGAGAAGAAAGCAACCGACGCAGGACTCAAGACTTTGGAATTCAGGCCGACTGAGGGCAACCTGCCAGCAGATTACCCAAATGTAATGACTGCAACAGTGAATACACTCTAACATCTACATTTATGGTAAGTGTACACAACTGTACTTTACCCTCCCTCCAGCCCCCTGACCTCTCTTGGCTCTACCTTTCCTTCTTATTTGGTATATATTTTAGCATGTGTATTTGCTTTTTGATGGGGGTCTACCATACCATATAATTGCTTCCTATTGTGGGGGCACCTGACATCTGGGGCAAGAAAAACTGGTGTAATGGCATTGGCTGCATGTTTTATATACCCCTGATGACCTGACATCATGGAAGAAGCGACCGCATCCGACACAGAAATCCGAACACTCTGGTATTCAGGCAGGCTGAGGGCTACCTGCAGGCAGATAACCCAAATGTGATGACTGCAACAGTGAATACACTCAACATCTATATTTGGTAAGTGTACACAACTGTACTTTTATTTTTTGGATATGTACAGCCAAAGGTTATAAGAAAGTCTGAATGCAAGATGAGGCACATTGACTTCCCTACACAGTCACCTGCACTAGATGTTGGTCACAAGGAGGATGTAGATTCCCAGTAATTCTCCCAGTAATTGCTAATCAGAGTATTTTTTGAAATGGTGCAGAAGAGTAGTGACACACAAACATTGTGTCCTTCCCTCAGTGAATGCTGCAAAATACCTTTCAGTCCATGTGACAGTCTTTGTGAATGGGCCTTCCATTAATGCACAGGCTAAAGATGGCCACCAACTTAGATACAGTGGCTTCAGTTACTAGGAAACCACATAGGATTCCTTTGTCCACATCCGAGATTGCAATTTTGATCAGAGATTCATAAACTGGATATTTTCATTACATCAGCGGCCTTAAAGAAAAAAGGAAAAAAAAAAAGGGTCCCACTTCCCTAAGCCCTGTAGTTCATCCTCTGGATTAGGAGTCTATGGTTTTGGACTACATAGGAAATGGGCATAAGCATTTTCCACTTTTTCCTTGAAGGACATAAATGGTTTATCTCATATGATTGACTTTCTCTTTGATCTGGTGCACAAGATGCACCACTTGTTGGTTTAGCTGACAGAACCAAACAAGGTTAAAACACTGTTCCACTTGGCAACTGTCTTACTAGTATCGAATCTTGTGATTTTTTTGTGTTACAACACAGCAAGTGAAAAGGTCTCACAAAATAGCCATATAAGCAAAAAAAAAAAATAGACCCAAGAAAAGTAGAATCTCCACTGTGTAATACTTTTCTTCTCCTCTGAATGAAGCCCAACAGATATGTGCAAGTAATCAATACCAGTATTCCATCTCCATGGCTTTTGCATGCCCAGTGATTTGATTTTTTTTTTTTTTTATTTATATACATTACATTAAATCTGTATTGATCCATTCATACCAGTAAAGCCAAACACCACTAGTTGTAGACATGATGTATTTTGCATATAATTTATAAATTCATCATTATGGCATAAGTTAGTAGTTTGGCCATTCTCTTGAAAACACTCATATTGTCCTGAATGTATGCATGCAAGTTTAAGGTATTACACAGTGAAGACTCTGGATGTTCATCGTGTTTCACTGTTGCAGTCATTACACTTGGGTTATCCTGCTGGCAGGCTACCCGCAGTCTGCCTGAATTCCAAAGTCCTGGTCTGGCATCGGTTGCTGTCACCTCTTCCCTGACGTCCGTGCACCAGGGGTATATAAGATGCAGCCGACGCCATTTTCTTCAGTCTTTCTTGCCGCGTGGTGCCCGAAGCAAAAGCAGTTCGCAAGTGCTGGTTGGCCGACTCCTGAGATTTTCAAAATCGAATTTCAGATCCGAAGTCTTCAATAAAGCGAAGTACCCCATTGGGGAAACTTTTTTTTCTTGCTCCAGACCAATGTCAGAAAAAGTTAACAATTGTATTTCTTGTGGGAAGCAAATACCTCATAAAGATTTTCATTCTTACTGTATTCCTTGCCAGGCCCTGACCACGACGTAGCTAGATGTCGATTTTGTGCTAGATTTAACCAACGCACTATTAAGCGTCGGTTCGATTTTGCCTTTCATTACTTTGGCCGAAGGTTTAATTATATAATGCCGTCAGAGCAGCCAACAACCGGAGTTCATAAAAAGCACAAGGGAAAAAAAAGAACAGGCATCCGAGGTCCAAAACCAACAAAGCCTCCGCTGGGCCAGTCGCCGGTTCTCAGTGAGGTGCTTTCGCAGCCCCTGACACCCGCTACCTCAGAGCCACAGGCCGCCTCAGACTCCCACGTGGGGACAACTAGGCCTCCGGATACTCAAGGTATTGGACCTTCGGAAACTATTCCCTCTGAGTCCAGAGCCGCTGAGCAGGCATCGGCTTCTGAGGGTGTTTTCAGACTTACACAGTTGTATATCCAGCCAAACTCAGCTTCCAAGACAAAGACTAAAACAGCTTTAAAGACAAACAAGTACAGCATTCTCCTGCACAGACTTCCATGCCTAAGAAAAAGATGTTCAAAATGGCCGAAGACCTAATTACTTTGATCAGGGGGTCCCAGCCCCCTCTTCATAAGAGGCCTAGGCAAGACATTGAATATGATTCTTCTGATCAGGTTTCCCATTTCATCTGACTCCTCTTCAGAACAGGGATACTCTCTTCCTCCCTGTGAGGATTCTGATGCTGAAGAATCTATCCCTTCAGCCTCTCCTCCTGAGGACTATTATTTTGGGGAAACCCTGCATACCATGAGGGAGCATTTTCACTAGGAGAGACAAGATTACTCAATCTAAGAAAAGGCTCAGAGATTTTCTTTTACTGCCTCAGCACAAACCTCTTGCTATTCCACCTGTACTAGACATTGTAGATGTATTTTCAGAGCCCGGTTTGTCTCCTGACTCTTTACCCCCTGCACCCATTAAGCCAGACAGGTACTACAGGGTTCCAGATTCAAATACATTTCTATATAAAAACCCTGCTGCTGACCCAGAAACTATCTCAGGGTCCCAAAGGGGTCAAGGCCTCCACTGCAAAAACCCCTGTCCCCTCTGATAGGGATTCTAGAGCACTGGAAAAAAGTTTACACCTCTGCTACCTTGGCTGTAAGAGCTTTAAATTGTCAGTTTCATATGCTTAAATATCAGCAATACTTAATGTCACTGCTAAAACAGAAAATGTTGACAATTTCTGAATGTTCTGAAAACAAGGAAATGCAGGATTTATTGCATGCAGCTGAACAAGTGGGAAAGCATACTTTGCAATGTGGTTTTGATTCACTGGTGGCCTCTTACAGGGCCGCTGTTACAGGCTCTGTCATTCGAAGGCATGCCTGGTTAAAGGAACAGAATCTGCCTGATCATGTTAAAGCAAAATTATTGGATGCTACATTACAGCATGATACTTTGTTTGGTGTTAAGGCAGAAGAGGTGTTAAAGAAAATAGAGGATAAAGCGAAATCTATGCAGACAGTAAAGAATTTTTTGCAGGTTCAGCCACCCAGATTTAGCAGGAACTGGCCTTCTAAGAATTGGTCCTTTCCAGTGTCAGACAGGCCACAAAGAGGCAGATACAGATGCCCTAGAGGAAGATCTCAGCCCCAAGGCTCATACAGGCCTAAACAATTGGGTGCTTCTACCTCCAAAAGCGGAGAAGACAAATCACAGCCATATAGGAAACAATCCCAATGACTTTCCACTGCCAATGCCAAGCACTTATCTTTTGGCAGCACCCTTATCACTTTTTTCACAAAATTGGCACACGATCACCCAGGACAAATGGGTCATGAATATCGTTTCTCAGGGCTACAGGTTCCACTTTCACACCCTTCCAAATACAAAAGGTATGCCAGATCTGCCACACAATCAATGGGCAGAGGCACAAAAGCATATTTCATCTCTCATGGACATGAGGGCTATTCAGCGAGTACCACAGCAAGAGCAGGGACAAGGATTTTACTCAAGACTTTTCTTGGTACCCAGAAAGGACAAAGCCTGGAGACCAATACTGGACCTGTCTATTCTAAACACTTTTCTGGATGTTCCAAAATTCAAAATGTTGACACTGCAGCAGCTTCTGCCCATGCTGTGCAAGAAGGCTTGGCTCGTAACTTTGGACCTCAGAGGCATACCTGCATGTCCCAATCAGACAATTTTGCAGAAGATACCTCAGATTCATAGCTGGCTCAATGCACTACCAATTCTCTGCACTGCCCTTTGGCTTATCTACTGCGCCCAGGGTCTTCACAAAATGCCTGGCACCAGTAATTGTGTTTTGCAGACAGAGGAGAATTCAAATATATCCCTACTTGGACGACTGCCTTATTCAAGCAGAGAGCAAGGACATTCTACTGAAGCATCTGGCGTTTGTAAAAAGATTACTAATTTGCCTAGGGTACACAGTAAACGAAAAGAAATCAAAACTAGTACCCTCTCAAGAGATAATATTCCTGGGTGCAAGCTTAAATACAACTGCCCAGATGGCTTATCTCACGCCAGACAAACAAAGGCAACTGACTTCTTACTTCGAAAAGATAGCAACAAAGACCCAGTTACCTGCAAGAAAAATTCTGCAGGCTTTGGGATTCATGGCATCCTGCATTCTGCTAATTCCATATGTAAGATTGCATATGAGGAAGCTACAATGGTACCTAAAAAGTGTTTGGACTCAACATTGCCACAGCCTGGAAACATTAATTTACCCTCATTCCCTGCCTGCAACAGGAGTTTCGATGGTGGGCACTGGCCTGTCACCACAACAAGAGACAGCCATTCACTTTACCCACAGCCAGGCAGACACTAACAACAGATGCATCGGATTATGCCTGGGGGGTCCACATGGCAGGAAAATGTATTCAGGGCATGTGGTCTGCAAGCCAAAGGCATCTTCATATCAACCAAAAAGAGATGCTAGCTGTACAGAATGCCCTCACAGCCCTAAAGGACCTACTCCATCCAGGACAACTGTTGATAAAGACGGACAATGCTACAGTCATGTGGTACATAAACAAGCAAGGGGGCACACATTCCTACCCCCTCTGCAGACGAGCCATGACTTTGTGGAACACAGCATTGACTTATCAAGTGCACCTGCAAGCACAATTCCTGCCAGAAAAGACAGATACTCTGGCAGACGGACTAAGCAGAAGCCTCATGGACCCTAACGAGTGGAAACTACATCCACAAGTCTTCAGCATGATAACAAGGAAATGGGGATGCCCAGACATAGATCTGTTTGCCTCCCCTCACAGCTGTCAACTACAGAGATTCTGCACAAGGATGCCCAGACATAGATCTGTTTGCCTCCCCTCACAGCTGCCAACTACAGAGATTCTGCACAAGGACTTATCGCAAACAAGCATGGAAGGTGGATGCTGTATCATTCAGCTGGAAATCCCTTACAGTATATGCCTTTCCTCCACTGCCTCTCCTCACCAAGGTACTCCTAAAGGTCAGACAAGAGAAGCCAAAAATTATACTGATTGCTCCAGACTGGCCACGCCAGCACTGGTACCCAATCCTAAAGAGCTTGTCTCAAGGCCCAGCCTGGACTTTACCTCAAATTCCTCATCTACTGACCCAACAAAGTCGGATCCTGCACAGCCAACTCAAAACCTTAATTCTGGCTACATGGCGGATAATATAACCACTCAGAACACACCTCTCTCTAAAGCAGTTATGGATGTTATTTTGGAGGCCAGGAGGCCCAGCACCAGAAAATCTTATGCAGAAAAATGGAAGAGATTCTGTGCTTGGAACCAGGCACAAGGAATTGACATGCTTGTTCCAAATATTCCTCAGATTTTACAATACCTAACTGAGATGCTGGACAAAGGACTGTCCTTCTCATCAAGTAAGATCCATGCCTCTGCCATTTCAGCTCATTACAATACGGAACCACCTATTTTTTCACATCCACTGCTAAGGCAGTACCTCAGAGGGGCCAAAAACATAAGACCTCCAAGGAGAGCACCAATACCTACATGGGACCTCAATTTTGTCTTGAAAAAGCTTACACTGCCTCCTTTTGAGCCAGCCAATACAGCCGCGATAAAATTCTTATGTAAAACAGCTCTGCTCCTAGCAATAACTTCAGCAAGAAGAATCTCAGAGTTACAGGCATTAATGGCTGTGGAACCATTTTATTATTTTTCATCCAGACAGGGTTTCTCTAAGGACGAACCCAACATTTATGCCTAAAGTAGTGTACAGTGTGGCTCTTACTCAAACCATTCATTTGCCTACTTTTTATCCAAACCCACAGAATAAAGGGGAGGGACTTCTGCATTCTGTGGATATACACAGACAGCTACGCTTCTACTTGGACAAAACTAAAGCTTTCAGAAAGACTGAGCAACTTTTAGTGGCATATGCTGCAGGATCACAAGGAAAGGCCATCTCAAAGCAGACTATTTCAAAATGGATAGGACATTGCATTCGTTTCTGCTATTCACAACATGGCAGATCAGTGTCTAAGGGCATTAGGCCACATTCAACCAGAGCAGCAGCCACCTCAGCAGCTTTCCTCAGAGGAGTACCAACCAAGGATATTTTGGAGGCTGCAACTTGGACTTCAGTGCACACTTTTACAAAGCACTACCACGTCCCTCTTTACTCTAAGTCAGAGCAGGCTTTGCCACTGCAGTTCTGCAGGGCCTCATAGCCACTCCTAATTCTATTTTGACCCAGCCACCCAACCTCAGCTTTGGAATTCAACCCAAGTGTAATGACTGTAGCAGTGAAACACGATGAACATAGTACAGTTGTGTACCTACCATAAATGTAGATGTTAGAGTGTATTCACTGTTGCAGTCCAGGTTACGCACCCACCATCCCCCTTACTTTGCTGGGACTTATCTGTACTTCTCTATTCTATACAACCTATGTGATGTATTTGCTTGTAGATGAAGGTAATTTTTATGTTAGTGCATGCTTTTTTATAAGCAATATTTTTAGCCTACCCTTTTGGAGGCACCTGACACCTGGAGCAAGAAGAAAATGGCATTGGCTGCATCTTATATACCCCTGGCGCACTGACGTCAGGGAAGAGGTGACAGCAACTGACGCCAGACCAGGACTTTGGAATTCAGGCCGACTGCGGGTAGCCTGCCAGCAGGATAACCCAAGTGTAATGACTGCAACAGTGAATACACTCTAACATCTACATTTGTGGTAGGTACACAACTGTACTTTTTCCTGAGTCTTTCTATTGCTTTTGCTTATGTGGCTTTTAGATATGACCTTTTCACTTGTTTTGGTTTTTATGTGGAATGTTTTGCAGTAACCCTAATTTTATGGACCTCAAGCTTTTTTTTAATATGTAAGTGGTCATGCGCATATATCCATGGCCTCCTTCAAATAAGGTTTAAGGTATCACACAATGGAGAGACTGGTTTGCCTTTATCTTTTCATTTTCTGTGGAAGGACATATCCTTGGGGGGATAGATTCCAGAAGCAAGAAGTAATACTTCCATTCTCCATGGCCTTGGTTTGACTACATCATACGTAGTACCTGCTACTGTGATAGGCTATATAAGGAAAAGGACAAACAGAAAGGTATGTGGGAATGTAGGAGAACAGATGTGACCTAGAGGCTTTAGCAGCTAAAGCCCAGAGGAGACTGTGTAAGACATGATACTGGTGCGTAAGATGATGTCAGAGAGATATGAAGTTGTCATTTCAACAGAACAAACAGGGAGCAGATTGTAGGGGCTAACTACTCCACGAGTATCTGAAAGAGCATTTTCACTGAAAAGGTAGTGAACCCATGGAATAGACTAGTGAAATGGGTGGTGGAGAGGGAATCCCCAGTTACATTCAAGAGGGCATGGGATAGTCAGAAAAAGGGTACATGGGAGGCTAGTGATGGAGGAAGTAAGATGATAAATGTACATAAAAGAGGAAAAGGGCAAAACCCTAACTGCTCTTGGTGAAACTTTTTAGCTGCCTAAGTGCTCCTTTTCAAGGACTCTTGGCAGGCCATGTCAGGTGAGATTTAGATATGGGCAACAGCAAAAAAAAAAAAAAAAAAAAAAATTGGTCACAAAGGAACCATAATGCTTAAGTTAACTTCCAAAAAGGTTCTCTTTCCAGAGGGGAAGAGTCTTTGACAATGGAAAGGAGCTGTGTTCCACCTGTAATTGGATAGCAGCAGCAGCCTCCCAATGGTCTTGTCCGGGTGTCCCACAGTAGAAACAATTAGAAGCCATCTGTCCCTCCACCTTTTTGTATCGTTACCTGTCACATGGGCAGGTGGATAATAACATTTATATCAAGAGAGTATGCAGTTGCCTTCAACAAATACCATTGTCCAGTTGTCACCCTTGCCTCAAAAGCAAACAGAAAAAAAAAAAAAAAGAGAACGCAACAATTTTCTGCCAAAAGGAGCTACCCATGAGATCCCACCAGACCAGAAAGGATTAGGGAGTGACTTCAGAGTCTGTTTAGTGCCAGAAAAAAAAAAATAAAAAAAGGCAAAGCTCCTTGGACCTATTCTGGGTTTAAGAGGCTTGAACAGATTCATACCCAAAACAACCCTATGAATAGTTGAGGTTCAGTACATCTTTCTATATTTATATAGATTGCACAAGTTGTTTGGACTTCAGAATGCCTGTCTCTGTGGAAGGATGCCAGGGAGTTCAGGCGGCTATCCACTTGTGGGTTTCAGCCAGTCACTACAAAACAAGGACTCTTCATTTGGCCCCACCAAAGCCATCAGGATGTTCACTTTATTTCCTATTTATTTTGTTAACTGGGATCATCTGACTGGACAGGACCAATTTTCAGAGGAGGTTCATGGAGAAAAGCTCCACGTTATAGTAATTGTAGCGTACAGAAAATAATATTGTATTGCATTGCTCAAACTTTAGTAGGGAATCAAATGTATCTCTTAGTAATTTGAAAGAAGAGTTATCTTTAGAGAAGCTTTGTTTGCATCATATGTTGTGAATTCATTGGGATTTGGCTTCTGATAAATTAAGTAGTGCAATGTTTTTTTCATCTTGGATTTAGGTTCAAGTGCAAGTCTGATATCCAAATTTTAACATTTTAAATATTTTGCAGGGTGCTGGTGAGAGTGGCTGAGGCCTCTGAGGAATGGAACAGAGTAGTGTGTTATCAGCATACTGTATACTGGATGCCGGAAGACACACTGTAGTCATATTGTTTACAAAGACATAACGTAGAAGAAGCATTAATACAGAGCCTTGAGGTGGTGTACTAGAAGGTGATAGGTGATCAGACTGACTTAGTTTGTGAATGGTTGAATAAGTAGCTGTTTTAAACCACTGAGGGTTGCACATAGAGTCCTACCTTAACTAATCTTCCTAAAGCAGTACTATGATGTACCATGTTAAAAGCTCTAGATACGTCGGGTAAGACTGCAAAAAAATATTCATTGCTATTTAGTTGCTGACTGAATAGGTTGGCAAATGTTAGAAGAGCTATTTCTGCATGTCTGTAGTAGCAGCCAGTCAGACTGCAGGAAAGCAAAATGTTGCCCTTTCTTGGCAACTGCTTCCTTGATGTTCTTCATGTTTCACTGTTGCAGTCATTACTTTTAGGTAATCTGCTGGCAGGTTACCCTCAGTCGGCCTGATTAACAAAGTCTTGGGTATTGCATCGGTTGCTGTTCCTTCTTCCATAACGTCAGGTCGTCAGGGTATAAAACATGCAGCCAATGCCATTACATCAGTCTTTCTTGCCGTGCGGTGCCCGAAGCAGAAGCAGTTCGCAAGTGCCGGTCAGCCGTCTCCTGAAATTTTCATTTTCGAGTTTCAGAACTGAAGTCTTCAACTAAAAAGCTAAGTACCCCGTTGGGGAAAGTTTTTCTTGCTCCTTACCGATGTCAGTAAAAGTTAATAATTGTATTACTTGTGGGAAGCAAATACCTCATAAGGATTTCCATTTGTACTGTATTCCTTGCCTAGGCCCTGACCCCGACGTACCTTGTTGTCGGTTTTGTGGTTTATTTAATCAGAGCACTGTCCATTGTCAGTACATTTTTGCTTCTAAATATTTCGATTCTCTGTTTAATTATCCAGAAATGATGTCAATTAGCAGTCCGACTACCGGAATACTGAAAAAACACAAAGAAAAAGAGAGACAGGCCGTTGAGGTCCAAAACTGCCGACGACGCTTCTCCTAAGCCAGTCGCCAGTTCGCTGGTACTCAGTAAGGTGCTTTGCCCCTGATACCCACTACTTCTGATCCGCAGGCCTCTACTGAGACCCATTCAGAGTCCGGTAAGCCGCAAGATGCTTCACCTATGGAACCCACGGATGTCTCTGCCTTGGATGGGTCCGGTGCCGCTGTGCAGGCACAGTCTTCTGAGAGTGTATTCAGACCTACAGATTTGTATATTAAACTGATACCACCTTCAATATTAAGGCCAAAATCTCGATCTATGTCTAAAAAACTGATGCCCAGGCCACATGTTCAGGCCCCTATGCCTAAAAAACAAATGATCAAAATGGCTGCAGATTTAATTACTTTAATCCGGGGTAGTCATGAACAGAATTTGTCCATACCTACTTATGAGGACTCTGATGCAGAGGATTCCATTCCTTCTGCTTCTCCCCCTGAGGATTTTTCTTTTGGGGAAACTTTACATACCTTAAGGGAGCATTTCCACTGGGAAAGTCAGGATTTTCCAGAATCCAAAAAGAGGCTTGGGGATTTCCTCCTTCCTCAGCATAGGCCTTTGGCTATACCTCCTGTACTAGACATTGTTGATGATGTGCTTTCACAATCCAGTATGGCCCCTGATTCACTGCCTCCGGACCCTTGTAAGCCAGACAGATACTACACGGTTCCCGACTCCCACAAATTCCTTATCAAAAATCTTGATGTTCATCGTGTTACCCTGCTGCAGTCATCACACTTGGGTTATCCTGTCGTCAGGCGGTTCCGCAGTCGGCCGGATTTCCAAAGTCTTGGTCCGACGTCTGTTGCGGTCGCCTCATCCCTGACGTCAGTGTGCCAGGGGTACATATACTGCAACCGACGCCATTTTCTTCAGACTTTCTTGCCGCGTGGTGCCCGAAGCAGAAGCAGTTCGCAAGTGCCGGTCAGTCGACTCCTGAGATTGTCGAATTCGAATTTCAGACCGAAGTCTTCTATAAAGCTAAGTACCCCGTTGGGGAAACTTTTCTTGCCTCAGACCGATGTCAGAAAAAGTTAACAATTGTATTTCTTGGGGGAAGCAAATACCTCATAAGGATTTTCATTCTTATTGTATACCTTGCCTAGGCCCTGATCACGACGTCACTTCTGGTCATTTTTGTGCTAGGTTTAATAAGCGTACTATTAAAAGAGGATTTGATTTCGTACAACACTTTTTTTGGTAGAAAATTTAACTAACATGCCGTCGGAGCTACCGACTACTGGCGTGCAAAAAAGCGCAGGGACAAGGACCGACAGCCCAGGCCTAAGCCCGATTCCGAGGCCTTGGTTGACCCGGTCTCCGGTTCTCTGGTTATCAGTGAGGCTCCGACGCAGCCCCTGACTACCGCAGTTCTGGAACCCGAGACCGCTACAGATATTTTGACGGAATGTACTAGGCAGACGCAGCCTTTTACTTCAGGCCCTTCCGACGATTTACCTTCCAAGGACGTCGGTGCTTCAGAAACGCCATCGGTTTCTGAAGGCGTATTCAGACAGACGACTCTTACAGTCAAAACGTTTTCCAAATCGAAGACTCCTAAATCAAAAAAGACTACACTTCAGTCTCCTGTTCAAGGCCCTATGCCTAAGAAACAGATGCTCAAAATGGCTGAAGATTTGATTTCTCTTATCAGGGGTTCTCAGCCTCCTCCTGACAAAAGGCCTAGACAAGAGGAAGATTCTGCTTCCTCTGAGCAACTGTCTATTTCTTCGGATTCCGCTGAGGACCAAGACTATTCCTTCTTCCTTATGAAGGTTCTGATGCTGAGGATTCTATTCCCTCAGCTTCTCCTCCTGAAGACTACTCTTTTGGGGAAACTTTACACACTATGAGGGAACATTTTCACTGGGAAGGTCAGGATTACTCTGATTCCAAGAAAAGGCTCAGAGTTTCTTTTACTCCCCCAACACAGACCTCTAGCCATCCCTCCTGTTTTGGACATTGTGGATGATGTCTATTTAGGATCCAGTTTCAACCCAGACTCTCTACGTCCTGCTCCGGCCAAGCCTGACAGATACTACAGAGTTCCTGATTCCCACAAATTTCTTTACAAAAGCCCAGTAGCTGACCCAGAGACCATCTCCCAGGGTCCCAAGGGGGCAAAGGCTTCCATGGCTAAAAGCCCAGTACCTTCTGAAAGGGATTCAAGAGCACTAGACAGGTGGGGGAAAAAGGTTTACACCTCAGCCACATTAGCTATGAGAGCATTAAATTGTCAATTTCATATGCTTAAGTATCAGCAATTTCTGATTTCTCAGTTAAAACAAAAGATAACCTCCCTCCCTCAACAATCTGAATTGAAAGAAGTACAGGATTTGTTGCACGCCACCGAGCAGGTGGGCAAACATACCTTACAATGTGGGTTTGATTCTTTAGAGGCCTCCTGCAGAGCAGCTGTCACTGGATCAGTTATATGTAGGCATGCCTGGTTAAAGGAACAAAGTCTGCCTGATCATGTTAAAGCAAAACTACTAGATGCTCCCTTACAGCAGGATGTTCTTTTTGGAGTTAAAGCAGAAGAAGTTTTAAAGAAAATGGAAGATAAGGTGAAATCAATGCAGACAGTCAAAGAATTCCTACAAGTTCAACCCCCTCGCTTCAGCAGAAACTGGCCAACAAAAAATTGGTCCTCTCCAACCACTGACGGACCTCAGAGGGGTGAATACAGGCGACCAAGGGGCAGAGGACAACCACAAGCCCAGTATAAACCTCACCAATGGGGGCACTCCAACCCAGAAGGGAGGAGAAGACAGGTCTCAACCCACCAGAAGGCAAACTCAATGACTTGCACCTCAGCTGGCCAAACAAAGCTCTATTGTCAGCCCCCTTGGGGGGGGAAACTAGCACTATTTGCAGACAACTGGCACATGGTCACAAAGAACAAATGGGTCCTAGACATAATTTTACGAGGATACAGATTCCACTTTCACACCTTGCCAATGAAAAGAGGAATGCCAAACCTGCCACAAAATCAAAGGGCAGAGGCTCAAAAACAAATTACAGCTCTCATGACCATGAGAGCCATTCAGCGGGTACCAACTCAAGAGCAAGGCCAAGGATTTTACTCAAGGGTCTTTCTAGTACCCAGAAAGGACAATGCTTGGAGACCAATTCTGGACCTTTCAACTCTAAACACTTACAAGTTCCCAAATTCTAGATGCTAGCACTACAGCAGCAACTTCCCATGTTGGGCAAGGAAGCATGGCTGATAACGTTGGACCTCAAGGAGGCATACCTGCATGTCTCTATCAGACAAAGTTACAGAAGATACCTCCGTTTCATTGCAGGTTCAACCCATTATCAATTCTGTGCACTGCCCTTTGGCTTATCTACTGCACCCAGAGTTTTCACAAAATGCCTGGCACCAGTAATTGCATACTGCAGACAAAGAGGAATTCAAATATAGCCATACCTGGACGACTGCCTCATCCAAGCAGAAAGAAAAGACATTCTCTTATATCATCTGGCTTTTGTGAAACATCTACTAAATTGTCTGGGGTATACAG
Organism: Protopterus annectens; assembly: GCF_019279795.1. Classification (NCBI taxonomy): domain Eukaryota; kingdom Metazoa; phylum Chordata; order Ceratodontiformes; family Protopteridae; genus Protopterus; species Protopterus annectens. The sequence continues at coordinate 1,230,058,432 of NC_056727.1, read as the reverse complement.
TAAACGGAAAGAAGTCAAAACTAGTACCCTCACAAAAAATGACATTCCTGGGTGCCAGCTTGGACACAACGGCCCAGAAGGCTTATCTTACACCAGACAAGCAACTTCAACTGACTCAATATTTCAAGACAGTGGCAACAAAGACTCAATTAACTGCAAGAAAAATTCTGCAGGCTTTGGGCTTCATGGCATCTTGCATTCTGATAATACCATTTGCAAAACTGCATACGAGGAAATTACAGTGGTACCTAAAAAGCGTATGGTCTCAACACAGCCACAGCTTGGACACAGTGATATCTCTCATTCCCTGCCTTCAACAGGAATTTCTATGGTGGGCACAGGCATGTCACCTCAACAAGGGTCAGCCTTTCACCTTGCCCCCAACCAGGAAAACTGTCACAACAGATGCTTCAGACTATGCCTGGGGGGCACACATGGCAGGGCAATGCATTCAAGGCCTATGGACTGCAGAACAAAGAAAACTGCACATAAATCAAAGAGATGCTAGCTGTACAGAAAGCTCTGACAGCCTTCAAGGATCTACTACAGCCAGGACAACTTGCAATAAAGACTGACAACACTACAGTAATGTGGTACATAAACAAACAAGGGGGCACACATTCCTACCCTCTTTGCAGGCAAGCAATAATCTTATGGAACACAGCTCTGGCCTACCAAGCCCAGTTACAAGCTCAATTCCTGCCAGGACAGAAAAACACATTGGCAGACGACCTAAGCAGAAACATCAAAGATCCCCACGAGTGGAAACTAGACCCACAAATATTTACAATGATAACTCAAAAATGGGGCCTTCCAAATATAGACCTGTTTGCCAGTCCTCAAAACTACCAACTGACAAAATTCTGTACAAGGACATTCCACCATCAAGCTTGGAAAGTGGACGCTCTTTCCTTCAGTTGGAAAAACCTGTCAGCATATGCCTTTCCTCCATTACCTCTTCTCACAAAGCTTCTTTTGAAGGTCAAAAAGGAGAAACCTCGACTGATTCTCATAGCCCCAGACTGGCCACGCCAGCACTGGTACCCGCTATTGAAGAATATGGCTCACAGCCCACCATGGATATTGCCTCAAATACCTCATTTGCTCACGTAGCAAAACAGATTTTACACAGCCAGCTCAAAACCTTAAACCTGGCTGCATGGCAAATCAATTAAGCATCCAACCAGCCCCTCTTTCACAAGCAGTACTGGATGTTATTCTGGAAGCCAGGAGGCCAAGCACCAGGAAGGCCTACTCGGACAAATGGAAAAGGTTTTCTGCTTGGAACCAAGCTAAAGGCCAAGACACAACTCGGCCTCGTATGCCTCACATTCTGCAATATTTAGCTGAGATGTTGCACAAAGGACTTTCCTTCTCCTCAATTAAAATCCATGCTTCAGCTATTTCAACTCACTACGACACAAATCCACCTTTATTTTCAAATCCTCTTCTAAGGCAGTTCCTCAGAGGGGCAAAAAACATTAGACCACCTAGAAGAACTCCTACACCAACATGGGACCTCAACTTTGTTCTGGAAAAACTGGCACTACCTCCCTTTGAACCAGATTTCTCTGCAGACCTTCAGTTCCTATCTTGGAAGACTGCCCTGCTCCTGGCAATAACTTCTCCCAGGAGAGTCTAAGAATTACAGACACTTATGGCAGTGGAACCTTTCCTCATTTTTCATCAAGACAGTTTCTCTACGAAATAATCCTTTATGCCTAAGGTGGTTTCTAGTATAGCTTTAAATCAAACCATCCACCTACCCACTTTCTTCCCCAATCTACAGAACAAAGGTGAGAGACTCCTGCATTCTTTGGACATTCACAGGCAGCTTCGTTACTACTTGGATAAAACTAAGGCTTTCAGAAAAACTGACCAGCTCTTTGTATCCTATGCTACAGCTTCTCAAGGGAGGGCCATATCCAAGCAAACCATTTCTAAATGGATAGGCCATTGCATATGGTTTTGTTATACCGATCATGGGAAACCAGTTCCCCCTACCATTAGATCCCACTCTACCAGGGCAACAGCTACCTCTGCAGCCTTTCTCAGGGGGGTTCCTACCAAGGATATTTTAGAAGCTGCAACTTGGAGTTCAGTACACACCTTCACCAAACACTATCACTTACCTCTTTACTCTAAGTCCAGGGCGGGCTTCGCCACTGCAGTTCTGCAGGGCCTCATTGCCTCCACTAACCCTCTATGATACCTCCACCCTACCTTAGCTTTGGGACTCAACCCAAGTGTGATGACTGCAGCAGGGTAACACAATGAACATAGTACAGTTTTGTACCTACCATAAATGTAGATGTTCGAGTGTTCACCCTGCTGCAGTCCAGGTTACCCTCCCTCCAACCCCTCTGATCTACTGGCTAAATCTCTGCTATGCCTTACTGATGTATTTGCTTATAGCTGAAGGGATTTTGTGTTTGTACAGTGTTCTCACCATTTTGTACTAATTTGGATCACCTTTTTGGGGGCACCTGACATCTGGGGCAAGAAAAACTGAAGAAAATGGCGTCTGTTGCAGTATATGTACCCCTGGCACACTGACGTCAGGGATGAGGCGACCGCAACCGACGTCGGACCAAGACTTTGGAAATCCGGCCGACTGCGGGACCGCCTGACGACAGGATAACCCAAGTGTGATGACTGCAGCAGAGTGAACACTCGAATATCTACATTTATGGTAGGTACAAAACTGTACTTTGCGGACCCTGAAACCATTTCTCAGGGGCCCAAGGGCATTAAGGCTTCTACTGCTAAAAATCCTACCCCTTCTGATAGAGACTCCAGGGCGCAGGCTAGATGGGGTAAAAAGGTTTATACTTCTGCAACCTTGGCAATCAGGGCTTTAAACTGTCAGTTCCATATGCTAAAATATCAGTCGTGTATCATGGGACTGCTTAAACAGAAAATGTTGATTTCTGACTGTGTGGAAAATAAGGATTTACAAGATTTATTGCATTAAGCTGAACAAGTTGCAAAACATACTTTGCAATGTGGTTTTGATTCTTTAGAGTCCTCTTACAGGGCTTCTGTTACTGGGTCTGTGCTTAGAAGGCATGCTTGGCTTAAGGAGCAGTCTCTGCCTGATCATGTTAAAGCAAAATTGTTGGATGCTCCTTTGCAGCAGGTCCGTCTGTTTGGCAATAATGGAAGGCTGAAGAAGTTCTAAAAAAATGGAAGATAAAGCTTAAATCTATGCAAACTGTGAAAGATTTCTTACAAGTACAACCTCCAAGATTTAGTAGGCACTGGCCTACTAAGAACTGGTCCTTTCCAGTTCCTTCCAGAGCCACTCAAGCCAATCTCAGACATTCCAAAAGCACCAGGTTTCAGTCCCAAGGGACTTTCAGAACTAAGCAATGGGGTGCCTCCGCTTTCAAATCTGGAAACAAAAAGACACCTCCCTATGGTAAACGGTCTCTATGACTTTCCTTTAGAATCACCAAGCACTTACCTTTTAGCCGCCCCTTTGGGAGGAAAACTGGCTCTTCATGCAAAAAATTGGCAACTTATAACCCAGGACAAATGGGTTTTAAATAGTGTTCCAAGGATACAGATTTCATTTCCACACGTTGCCAACTCCAAACGGATGGCCAGACCTGCCCCCAAATCAGTGGACAGAGGCTCAGAAACAAGTACTTTCCCTCTTAAACATGGGGGCAAATCAACTAGTACCAGAAGAGGAAAAGGGACAAGGTTTCTATTCCAGACTTTTCCTGGTATCCAGAAAAGACAAATCATGGTGTCCAATTCTGGACCTGTCTACTCTAAACACCTTTCTGGACATTCCAAAATTCAAGATGCTGACTCTTCACCAGTTACTTCTTATGCTAGGCAAAGATGCCTGGTTGGTAACTCTAGAGCTAAGAGGCTTACCTGCATATCCCAATCAGGGAATCTTGCAGAAGATACCTCCGCTTCAAAGCAGGCTACTTGCATTTTCAGTTCTCTGCATTGCCCTTTGGCTTATCTACTGCGCCCAGGGTATTTACAAAGTGCCTGGCTCCAGTAATTGCATTTTGCAGGCTAAGAAATATTAAAATATATCCATACCTGGACGATTGTCTAATTCAGGCAGAAAACGAGGCCATTCTTCTAAAACATCAGGCGTTTGTAAAAAGGGTTCTAACTTGTCTAGGGTACACCATAAATGAAAAGAAATCACAACTAGTACTCTCTCAAAAAAATTACATTCCTGGGTGCAAGCTTGAATACAACTGCCCAGATGGCTTTCCTTACGCCAGAAAAGCAAATTCAGTTGGTGACTTAGCACCCTGCTATCTGCAAGACAAATACTGCAAGCCTTGGGGTTCATGGCCTCCTGCATTCTTCTAATTCCATATGCAAGACTGCATGTGAGGAAACTTCAGTGGCACTTAAAAAGTTTATGGAGTCAACATTGTCACAGCCTGGAAACAGTGATTCCTATCATACCTTGCCTGCAATTAGAGTTCCTATGGTGGGCAGAGGTCTGCCACCAAAACAAGGGACTACCATTCACACCACCCCCTGCCTCCCAAACCATAACTACAGACGCATCAGACTATGCATGGGGGCTCATCTGGCAGGGAAGTGCATTCAGGGCAAATGGAGCCCAAATCAAATGCACCTTCATATCAATCAAAAAGAAATGCTAGCCGTACAGAATGCTCTGACAGCCCTCAAGAACTACCTTCATCCAGGGCAACTAATGGTAAAGATGGACAACACCACAGTTATGTGGTACATAAACAAGCAGGGGGGTACACATTACTACCACCTCTGCAGACAAGCCATGGTATTGTGGAACACAGCCTTGAGTTATTCAGTACAACTACAATCTCAATTCCTGCCAGGAAAACTGACTATTTTGGCAGACAAACTAAGCAGAAATCTCATGGACCCAAACGAATGGAAGTTGGAACCAAGGATTTTCAACATGTTGACACGCAAATGGAGCCCAGACACAGATCTTTTTGACTCGCCCCAGAACTACCAGTTGGACAAATTTTGCACAAGAACTCCTCACAAAAAAGCCTGGAAAGTGGATGCTCTGCCCTTCAGCTGGGAAAACCTATCAGTCTATGCCTTTCCCCCCTCTGCCTTTGCTCTCCAAAGTTCTACTAAAAGTCAAACAGGACAAACCAAAAATGATTTTTCTTGCTCCAGACTGGCTTTGCCAACACTGGTACCCACTCCTGTCACAAATTTCTCCATGGCACCTGCCTCAGACACCTTCCTTACTGTCTCAGCAGAACAACCAAATCCTGCACCCTCAGCTTCAAACATTGAATCTTGTAGTTTGGCTAATCACTTAAATTCCCCCTTAGCATCCCTCAGCAAACCTGTGATGGATGTCATTTTGGAGGCGAGAAGACCTTGTACTAGAAAATCTTATGCTGACAAATGGAAAAGATTCTGTGCCTGGAATCCATCTCAAGGAATGAGCACAGCAGTACCCAATTTACCTCAGATTTTACAGTACTTAACTGAGATGCTTCACAAGGGCCTGTCTTTTTCTTCCATAAAAATCCATGCCTTAGCCATTTCAGCTCATTACAACACAGAACCCCCCCTCTACTCTCATCCTTTGCTAAAGCAGTATCTCAGAGGGGCCAAAAACTTGAGACCACCCAGGAGAGCTCCAATCCCTGCCTGGGACCTTAACTTTGTATTGGAGAAACTCACTCTACCTCCTGTCGAGCCAGCTGCTACTGCAGACTTAAAATTTCTTTCCTGGAAAACAGCCTTCCTTTTAGCAATCACTTCGGCTAGAAGGATTTCTGAATTACAGGCCCTTATAGCAGTGGAGCCTTTCATCATCTTTCATGCGGACAGGGTGTCACTCAGGACCAACCCATCCTTCATGCCCAAGGTGGTATCCAGTGTGGCTTAGTCCATTCATTTGCGAACTTTTTTCCCAATCCACAGAATAAGGGGGAGCGGATTCTGCATTCATTGGATGTACACAGACAACTTCGAGTTTACTTGGACAGGACTAAATCTCGAAGAAAATCTGAACAACTGCTGGTAGCTTTTGCTGCAGGGGCAGAGGGCAAGGCTATTTCAAAGCAAACCATTTTCAAATGAATAAGCCATTGTATGTCTGCTATAAGCACCATGGAAACCTATCCCCCAGGGGATCAGATCCCATTCCACCAGGGCTGCATCTACTTCTACAGCCTTTCTCAGAGGTTTTCCTACCAGGGATATTCTAGAAGCTGCTACCTGGAGTTCAGTTCATACTTTCACCAAGCACGATCATTTACCAATTTTCTCTAAATCCAGAGCTGGCTTTGCGACTGCTGTTTTGCAGGACCTTATAACTGGTCCTAATGCTGTATAAATCCATCCTCCCAACCATAGCTTTGGGAATCTACCCAAATGTAATGACTGCAACAGTGAAACACGAAGAACATAGTACAGTTGTGTACTCTTACCATAAATGTAGATGTTCGAGTGTATTCACTGTTGCAGTCCTGGTTACCCTCCCTCCAGCCCCCTGTTTTTTCTCTTACTGTGCCTCTCCTTTTTTTTACTACACTTAAAAGCCTCTTTGGTGTATTTGCTTTTGTTTGGAGGTATATATTTTTGTGTTTTACAATATTTGTATATATATTTTGCTCCCCATTTGGGGGGCACCTGACATCTGGGGCAAGAAAAACTGATGTAATGGCATCGGCTGCATGTTTTATACCCCTGACAACCTGACGTCATGGAAGAAGGGACAGCAACCAACGCAGGACCTAAGACTTTGTTAATCAGGCCGACTGAGGGCAACCTGCCAGCAGATTACCCAAATGTAATGACTGCAACAGTGAATACACTCTAACATCTACATTCATGGTAAGTGTACACAACTGTACTTTCCTTGCACCTTTATTGTAGTGCTTCTGATTCAGAAATCTGTTTTCAGAATGTTCCATTCTCAGAGTTTTAGAGTGAATCAAATTCCATTTGGAACATTCCCAACTGCTCACATTCAGACACCTTAAGATGCAAACCTCATCTGCTGTAGACAGGCTTCAGCCTGTCACATGGTATGTCTGATCCTGGACTGATACTCTGTATCTGCTCATCTTTACCTCAGCACTTTAGACTTCGAGGCACTGTGATACCTTGTATGAGATATCTCATGAGGATGCAACAGTGGACATTGACTCCAGTGGTCTCAGTTGGACAAGGTATTACAGTTGGTCAGTATCTGAACGAATCCTCTTGAATGGTTAATGCGTCTTCTGCTATCTCCTGGAGGGCATTCAATACCAGATTTTACATTCTTTGGTGAAATTCAGCACAGGACATGTCTGGGTTGCGGTATGATGCATTATGAAGTTCAAAATGTCTAAGGTGTTTAGATCCTCACAGAAATAAATTTGCATGTCATACCTCTGCTGATGAGGGTTGTCCTTGTAAACTGTGTGATAGCTATCCATTCCAATAACATGATAGTGGTGTGGTAAAATAATCAGCAGGAAGCCTGATCCTATCCCTTGTGTCAAGACATGAGGGTTTGGAAAGAGGTTTGTGTTATCCATTTGCTTTCTGATATTGCAGTAGAAGCCATTTCAGTTATGTGCTGGCTCAGCTGTGGTTTGCTGATGCCTCCCAAGTGATTCTTAAGTTTGCTAGTGTAGAAGCTTTTTCCATCATTAAAGCAATACTTGCTGTGTTCTCTTTGTCTTTCCAGCCAGTGCCTGATTTTCCTACTGGAGGAAACCCCTGGGAGCCACTGGTACAGAAATGGTCCCTTGGGAACCCATTTGCACTTTCCCCATTTCCTCTGATAATGAGGTTTATTCTGAAGTGAAAATAGGACAGGTTCAGGGTCCTTCTCTTAGCACTATTTTGGCCTCATCTTGTATAATATTTTGTGCTTTTTTTTCTCACTTGATAGAGAAATCTCTCCACTTTCATCAACTGTGGACACTCCTGTCCCACCCGTGATGTATACCTTATGTAGACCTTGCACTCTGATTATGCACCTGATTTAGTATTCCTTCCTTTTCCTCCAGAATGATTTAAATAATCACTTCTTCCCAAAAATGTAACTTTTATGTGAAACCTATAGAAGTAGGTAGGTCCACGTCTCCTTACGGGCCACATATCCAGATGTTTGGATCTGTTTTCTGCCTCTGTTCCTTCTGTTTTAGAACAATTTGATCACATATTTGACTTTGAGTTCAGTCAGTAGTCTGTTAATGTCCATTTAGCATGAACCTTTACTGTGTGTTGGAGAAAGTAACCCCCCCCCCCCCCCACACACACACACACACTACTGAAACCCACAGCTTCAACCAAGTTGAAGTTCCTTTCCTTGATAATTTTCTTTATAGCCTTTACCTCAGCCAAGAGGATTTTCTGAGTTGCAGACCCCATCCTCTGATCCCCTAATTTGACTTTTGTAAATTGCTTTACATGTTCATTTTTTCTTTATGAAGAAGTTGCCACATTAATCAAGTTACTATATACAGCTTCCACTTTCCCTCCCTTGATGTTTTCAGCCATGGTGAATACCTCTTTCTGTATGGATACATACAGTCATTGGAGGATTTGCAGTCATAAAACAAGACCTCTTCAAAAGGTTTCTCAGATTTCATTTCCTTTTTTAAGTAAGATGATTGATCTAATATAACTAAGAACTGTAGCAAAGTGGCTTACAGACCAGACCGCATTCAGTGTTATAACAGATATAGTAAATTTTTAATCAGTTTCATGCAAGTTCGTAAGTTAGGTAAAGTGTTCAAGCCTTATAACTTTCAAAAGAACACTATGAGTAATTGTTGGATTTAAACACCATAGGACCCAGCTCAGTCATCCAAAGACTTAAAGTTTACTAGACTATTTGCACCTCTGATATATTTAGGTAATTTATTCCATAATATGCCATCATGTGTGAAATATCCAGTTCTGTTCTTTGGATTATTATATACGTCCAAACTCAATAATGATTAAAGAAAAGAAAATACACAATATAGGCAAATTATAAGTTGATTCCTTGTATATTTATTGTGAATGTCATAATGATCTGCTGAAACTTGTCTATCCTTACAACATAATTTTTTTTGTGAATTTACATTGTACTGATTCTATGCAATTAAGTTGTCGATTGAGTATAGAACACTGTTGTATTCCAAAATTGATCTAATGTATACTTTTAAAATAAACCTGCTAAGATTGTAACCCCTGTCCTTGTAAAGTGTTTTTGATAATCAAACCCATGTGTCTCAAGACTGTATTACAGAAGACTATCACATGATTTACAACTAGAGGAATCAATCATTATACCAAGATCCTTATATTCACTAACTTGCATTAAATCCGGTTTAGACAGTGTAATGGATCACCTTAATTTTGTTTGCCATAATATATTGCGCTTTTTCCACTAAATGAGAGAGCACCTGTATTAGCCCACTTACCAAAGTATAGTAAATACTTATTAGAAAAAGGACAATTTTACAATTGTTGGCATAATTAACCAACCAACAAATGATCATCTTGTGGAATAGAGGCAAAAGGGATACTAAATAACAAAGGCCCAGTACACAGATCCCTGGGAAACACCTGATCTCACCAGGGTTGGATCTGAATTTTTTTTTTCCTTTATTATTCTTTGGGTTCCGCCTCTGAGCCAGTGATTAATCTGTCTACATAAATATTGATTAATCTTATATTGTTAAAGCCAAGTCAGTAGTGTGGAATGATAGTAAGTCAAATAGTGTGGAATGATAGTAAGTCAAATGCTTTGGTTAAAGCCAAGTAAATCACACCTGTGCTAATTCCCACCACCATAGCCCTAGAGAAGTAATCATAAAAGCTTGACAAATTGGTGTAGAATGACCTTTCAAAAAAACATGTTGAAAATATCAAGCAGTGCAAGATTATTTTCTTTAAGTATGATTTCAATAATACATCTCTTAAAGCATTTGGATAATGTTGGTATTTGACTTACTGGACAAATTTGTACTGCTGTCTTATCTTCATATTTAAAAATTGGAGTAACTTGATTCCTTGTAAGAACTTGGTACATATCCATTGTAGATCATAGAATTAATGTCATAGTTAATATCTGGAATTTTGTTGGTTATAATTAATCTGGGCCACTCTATGTATCAGGTTTAATTTTATTTAAGGTTCTTAATAACATCTCTTCAGTAATATTAGAACATTTTTATCTTAATCAGTTCTTTCGTTTTTCTACCTATTGAGAATAACAGTCAACTCGTGTGAATGCCAAAACCAGTAGCATATTCATTAAATTTATTTGGTTGTCAATTCATGATCTCTAATCATTCACCCGTCTAAAAAATAAAATTGGTATGATCTATTTCATTCCTGAAGGAATTAACATATTTAAAAAAAAATCTGTGTTTCCACTATAATTTGCCACTAAATTTTCATATTTTTTTATTTCTTAGACTTGATAGTTCTTTACTTCTGAACATCAACTTCTTTTCATTAAACTGTTGTGGTAAACAAAATAAGCCCCCCTTTTCCTGTTATGTAATCTGTTCAGATTATAATTCGAACTTGCTGAGAAATTATTTTTGGAATTTACTGTTTTATAAAAAGTTGGCTGAGTGATACTGTTGTATAATAGGGAATGTTAAGTTGTCTATCTCGCCTTCATTCTTGCTGGATGGGTTCGGAGCCGACCTCGGCTCCGACTCGGCCACTCTAAAAGCTCGAGAGTTGGTTCCACCGGCTCGAGGCTCCCCTTATATCCCACAATGCTAGGCGTGAGTTACCTCAGATCTCGTTTGCCGCTACAGCAATCGAGGTGTTTTTCTACCGGCTCAGGTCAGTTGTTTAATCAGTCTATTTAAACTAGTTTAAATCCCCTTTCTTAACTTTCTTTTTTTCATATTTCCCTTAGTTTAGTGGATTTCATCCCTTTCTCCCATTATTCCCCTCTTTTTCCCTCAAGAACTTATAAGTTCTTCCCTTAGGCCTTCGGGCCCTGCTATCCCTAAGTGGAGTGTTTGTGTTTTGTTAGGGATATTTTAATACCTAAGCTAACTAATTTTTAATTAGTTTAATCTAGTTTAACTTTCTTCATAGTGTAATCGGTGTGTGTGTTCTGTGTGGTGGTTACACTTTCGGTTCCTTGATAATGTCCAAGGATTCAAAGGTCTCAGGCTTCAAGAAGTGTGACTCGTGCTGTCAGAAAATGTCTCTGACAGACAGTCACACTTCTTGTGTTTACTGCCTGGGACCTTTACACCTGCAGGACTCTTGTGCTGTATGCCATGGCTTCAGCCCCAGAGTCCTGCAGGAAAGAAAAAATAAACTTATTTTGAGAGGTTTACTTAAGCCTGAGGGTTCCCTTACTGTTACTTCGGGCAAACCCTCTAAGGCTTCTAGGTCCTCAGCTCCAGCTCCTGAGTCGAGGCCTAAGGCTTCGAAACCTCCTTCTATATCGGCTCCGGCTGGAGCCGATGAGTCTCAGACTGCAGCTTCTGTGGTTTCCTCGGCTCCGGCTGGAGCCGAGGTATTGGAAATTCCTGTGTCGGCTCCGACTAGACCTTCGGAGCCGACATCTAGAAAGAGGTCCAGGTCACCGTCCCTTGGCTCCGTTCATTCGGCTCCAGCATCTCCCTTGCTGTCTGAACGGAGCCATAGATCTCACTCCTCTAGGTCATCGAGGCTTTCGGACCATGACCTTCAGAGGGTAGTGAGTCGACTTCTTAAGTCCGAGGCACTGGCCCAAATGCTTCAGAGCCCGACTCATCAGTCGATGCCTGACCCTGTTCCTCATTATGTTCCTCCTCCGACTCCTTTGAGCTCGGAGCCGGGGCGTTTCGGAACCGAGACTGTGGTAGCGTCGGAGCCGATACAAATGTCTTCGGCTCCGTCGTCGGCTCCGATTTCTTCCTTAGAAGAATCTCGGCGCCGGACTTCCCTCGTCGGCTCCGGGGGGGTGAGTGGCATCGGACCCTTGTCCGACCCCGCTCTCCCTCTCGGTGCTTCGGCGCTGGTGAGTTCGGCTCCGACATCGGCCTCGGAGCCATCACTGTCGGTGCCGAGGGAGGTTTTCAGCTTCTCGGAGCGGGGACCTCTGGCTCTGCCTGACAGGGGTGCGTTCGAGGTCATGCGGAGTGTGTTGGAACCTGGTTCAACTCCACAGTCGGCTCCGTCCGCCCCTCCCTCTTCGGTGCCTCAGGTAAAGTCTACTCACTCCCTCATCCCAGACCGCAGAGAGCCAGCTCCTCAGGAATCCCCTGTGGGGATCTCATCCTCTTCCGAGGCCTCTCCTGAATTGGCAGAAGAGCCCCCTCAGAAGAGAAAGTGTAAGAGGAAACACACAGACTCACCTGAGTCCGTCACCTCTGACACAGATTTAGAGGATTCCGAGGGTTCCCCCCGTTCCCCTTCTGAAGATGTCTCCTTTGCAGACATTCTAGAAATCCTCAAACAGAGGGGAAATTGGCCAGCCCTCAGCCCTTCGGAGGATGAATCTGTGTATCTTGAGGCGTTTGGCTCTCACCCTTCCACCTCCTGGGTGTCTCCCCCCCTTTGACCCCCTCATGCAGGTGGTAGCAAAAAAGGCATGGACGGCTCCTGATTCAGTGGACCCCACTCCCAGGAGACCCTCAAAATTTATCACGGCACCAGCAGATAAACAATTTCTGACCAAGGGAGTTTCTGTGGATGCTATGGTGGTTGCTGCTGCCACTAAGAAGGAACTAGCTGATCCTTCAGTGCCTGTCCATCCACCTAACAAGGAATCTAGGTCTATGGACAGGTACGGGAAGCGGATGTTCTCGTCAGCGACCTTTGCAATGCATTCGCTGAACTACCTATGCCATTTTACTCGTCTTCAAAGGGAATTGATCAAAGAAGCGAGTGACATGTTGAAGGATCCTACTGCTGCGGGTTTTCAGGACAAGATGAACACTCAGCTGGCTACCCTGAACTCCATTGCTAACTCCTCCATACGCCTCCTTTCGTATGCGGCTGATGGAGCGAGCAGGGGCGCAGGGACAGGTGTGGCCTTACGCAGGCATGCCTGGATGCGGCTATGCAACTTTGCGGACCCCTTTAAAACATCGTTCACTAATTCCCCGTTTGATGGATCATCTCTTTTTGGTCCTCAAGTGAAAGAAACCTTGACTAGGTGCGAGACGGATGGCAAGACTCTTTCTGCCGTCGAGTCCGTTTTTCTACTCCTAGGCCTTACCCCAAAGGCCAGAAAAGTGGGAAAATGTGGTTCCGCAAACAATCTCAAGGGACTTCGCCTGACGCACAGAGTCTGTTCCCCGCCAGAGGCAGAGGGGGGAACAACAATGGTAGACGCCACCCTAGAGGCAGGGGGTCCAGAACCAGGGCAATCGAGAAACTTTCTCCGATAAGCCCTTTCAGCATCCCTGAGGTGTTGCCCGACTGTCCACCTTCGGAGGCAGTCGGGGGAAGATTATCACTGTACCCAGAAGCCTGGCTATCCCTAACTCAAGACAAGTGGGTACAGTCCATCATTTCCGAAGGCTATTCCATTCCCTTCGTTCGCATTCCAAACCAGTCAAAAAAATCCCTTCCAGATGTTCCACCCACTCAAAGGGATCTTGCAGCTTTGGAGATTTCAAAGCTACTTACAAAAAGAGCAATTCAGCCAGTTCCAGCAGACCAGCAAGGATCCGGAATCTACTCCAGGTTCTTTTTAGTTCCAAAGAAAACAGGGGACTGGAGACCAATTTTGGATCTCAGTATCTTGAACAAGTCTGTCAAGAAAACTCGGATGGTCACACTACAGTCCATCCTTCCCCTATTGGGAAGAAAAAACTGGATGTGCTCTATAGACCTTCAGGATGCGTACTATCATATAAAAATGAACAGACGCTCCAGAAGATTCCTCCGCTTCAGGCTGGGAACCAGTCATTTTCAATTCAGAGCCCTGCCCTTTGGACTCACCACTGCCCCCCGGGTGTTTACCAAATGCATGGCAGTGGTAGCTTCTCACCTGAGACATCAAGGATTCCAGGTGTTTCCATATTTGGACGACTGGCTCCTCACAGCTCCCACCAAACATCTTCTTCTAATGGCCAGAGACTACACCTTTCGCATTTGTCAAAACTTAGGCATCTCAATAAATTGCGAAAAGTCTGTTTTGTCGCCTTGTCGTGCTATTACCTTCATAGGCGCAAATCTAGACACAATCAACATGTCTGCGAGACTAACAGATCAGAGAATAACAGACATACGCAAACTCGTCTCGCTTCTCTTCAGCAGCAACAGAGTCAAAGCCAGGTTAGTTCTGAAAGTATTAGGGATTATGGCGGCTGCCATACCTCTGCTTCCATTAGCCAGATTCCACATGAGAATCCTTCAATGGATGCTCTTCACACAATGGTCATACCAACAACTTCCGATGTCTCACACCATTATGATTACGCAAACATGCAAGAATCATCTTCGTGGTGGATGTCTTCCCTCAGCTCCTCTTGGGAAGACCCTTTGTTCCTTCCTCCGGTTGCTACTCTGACAACGGACGCCACCCTGATCGGGTGGGGGGGGCATTATCAGGGCAGAACTGTCCAGGGCATATGGCGACCAGATGAATGCCACTTGCACATAAATGTTCTAGAGATGAGAGCAGTGCTTTTAGCGTTGCAAGCCCTTCAAGACTCTCTTCCATTGGGAACGATAGCAATCCAGATGGACAATATGTCTGTAGTGTGGTATATCAACAAACAAGGCGGAACCAGGTCCTATCCCCTATGTCGAGAAGCACTCAGACTGTGGCAATGGGCGATTTCTTCTCAGCGTTTTCTGATAGCAACGCACATCCCCGGGAAGTCCAATCAAATCGCGGACAAGTTGAGCAGAGCTATCCTCATGCCTCACGAGTGGTCTCTGAAAGATTCTATTGCGAGAAAAATTTTTCTCAAGTGGGGTCAGCCTTGCTGCGACCTTTTTGCTACACCCCAAAACAGCAAGTGCAGAGATTATTTCACCCTATTCCCATTACCAGGCCAGTCCAGCAGAGACTCTCTAGTCCAAGTTTGGCCCCGGGGACTTCTGTATGCATTTCCTCCCTTCCCACTAATTTCTCAAGTGATACAGAAAGCTATCGCTCAGAAGGCCTCTCTGATCCTCATTGCTCCTTACTGGCCTCGACAGGTTTGGTTCCCCTTTCTACATCAATTTCTGTTGGAGCAACCTTGGCATCTGGACCTAGTTCCAGATCTTTTGATCCATCAATCGGGTCAGTTGCATCGCTCCCTCCTCTCTCTGAACCTCACTGCTTGGTTCCTCCAGTTCCTACCCTTGCCAGGCTTCCTCAAATATCTCACACTGTTCGAGATATTTTAATAGCTTCACACAAATCTTCCACTCGAAAAATTTATCTTAGTAAGTGGAAACGTTTTGCCTATTGGGCTCAAGGAAGGGACTTAGATCCTTTCACTGCTCCCATCCATATGGTTCTTGATTTTCTAGCTGAACTCTTTCATGCAGGTTCATCTCCTTCTACTCTAGTTCAATTGGCAGCTATATCTAACTTTCATGTGGGTATTTCAGAGTCTGCCATTATGTCCCACAAGCTTTGCAAAGCATTTTTGAAGGGAGTTTTTCTACTCAGACCTCCTATAAGAAATCCTCCTCCTCCTTGGGACCTTAATTTAGTTCTCAGTTCTTTGATTCTCCCCCCTTTCGAACCTGCAGCTGCCTGTTCATTAAAATTGCTATCATGGAAAACTCTCTTTCTCGTAGCTATTACTTCAGCTAGAAGAGTTTCAGAACTTCATGCACTCAGCTGTCGACCTCCTTATCTGTTGTTCCATAAAGACAGGGTATCCTTACGAACCAACCCGTCCTTTTTACCTAAAGTGGCCTCTGTGTCTAACCTAAATCAAAGCATTGACCTCCCTGTGTTTTTTCCAGGGTATTCTAATAGGTCTGAACAAAAATTGCATTGGCTAGATGTTCATCGTCAGTTAAGGTACTATTTGGATAGGACCAAACAATTCAGAAAAACTGACCAGCTGTTTGTCTCTTATGCAGAAGGCAGAAAGGGACTTTCTGTTTCCAAGGTATCACTATCTAGATGGCTAACATCTCTGATTTCCTTTGTTTATGAAATTAGACACCAAAAGCTGCCTAATAAACCTAAGGCCCATTCCACCAGAGCTTTGGCTACTTCTATAGCTTTCCAAGACAGACTGCCTATTGACACCATTTGTGCAGCGGCTACTTGGGCTACTCCTCATACTTTCATTTCACATTATAAGTTGGATTTAGCTTCCAGACATAGAGCTAACTTTGGTACCACTGTTCTCAAGAGTCTGTTCCGTTAGGCCACCGGGACAAGGTGCTAGGGACGGTCCCATCCAGCAAGAATGAAGGCGAGATAGACAACTTAACATATAGAAGTTATGTTCTTACCATAACGTTCCATGTTAGTTGTCTTCTTCTCGCCTTCTTCTTGCGTCCCACCCTCCTTCCCCCTGGCCTGGACAGACCTAGAGGAGTTTGATTGTGACCTCTTTCTACCACCTCTTTACTATAGGTATATGCTCTGCTGTGCATATTTTCCTGGATCAGGCTGTAGGTCACCCTTTCTCTTCTCCCTTGTTTATAGAGGTGGACTTTCTTTCCAGTTATTCTGGTACTATTATTAGCTGGGCCTAGCTCACAAACGAGATCTGAGGTAACTCACGCCTAGCATTGTGGGATATAAGGGGAGCCTTGAGCCAGTGGAACCAACTCTCGAGCTTTTAGAGTGGCCGAGTCGGAGCCGAGGTCGGCCCCGAACCCATCCAGCAAGAAGAAGGCGAGAAGAAGACAACTAACATGGAACGTTATGGTAAGAACATAACTTCTATTTATGCATTATCATAAACCCCCTCCCAATTACTCCTCCATTTCTACCCATTCCAAAGATAGCAAATTATCATTTGATTGATAATCAGTTGGACCAGAATTATAATGTTTGGTCCATACTCTGTTTACCCTTGACAACTATTTCAAATAAGAAAGGCAAACGTGCAGATAAACCTAAAGGAGGAGAAATCTGAATATTTTCAATTAAAATTGGATTATCTGTACCTAACAAATCTGTGATATTACTGTCTTGAATTGGTTCCAGAATCTATTGTGTAATTTCATGATACTAAAGTCTCAAAACATTTGGTCAGTCATTTCATTCTTTATTTACTTACCAATCAGTAGTAGGCTAATTAAAGTCATCTATCAGTACCATGTTTCTATTATCTAAATTCATAGCGAGTATCAAAATCCATTTGCTTACAGCAGTTCCTAGCTCCTTTTTCTCTTTTGTTAAAGGATTGCAGCTGTGGATTATATTTGTCGGGTACCTGGTGTTCTCCCTTTTTTTCTTTTCCTGCATCTGACCATTAGCTGCCTCCAGCTCCTCTATTCATCAGGTCTGCTGGACCTGCCTTAGCCTCTCCCAAGCTCAACCTGACAGTGAACATAATCTGGGTCTGGTGTGGAAATTAAGGATGTTGATGCAGTGTCATGCTGCATTCTGAGGAGAGTGCTCTAACTCCTGTTTTCTCTTGATAGCGTTTCAGCTCTGTGAACTCTGATATTGGGAAGTGCATGCTCAACCTCCTGACTGAGCATCTCACTGCTCATGTATCTTGCCAGGCCCATATGCTGCATATTGCAATGAGCCATTAGGTTGCTGCCCCCTTTAGAATCGGCTAGGTGTCCTCCTTATCCTCCCTCCCTGGGTGTTCTGTTAAACATATTCATATCCAAGCTCACATCTTCCTGTGGGGTTCTGTTATAGAGGGATATCCTCTGATATGGGAGACTTCCCCAGAAGGAAAGAGTTTGTAACTCTCCCACCTGCTGTTACTGAGGATGGACCCCTTCATACCAGATGTGGCTGTTCTATACTTGGTATAGTGATAAATTTTGGTGAGCCGGCGCATCTTGGGTAACATCCTCCTCCTTTCCCACCTGTCTTTTGAGTTAGTCTAGGGAGGGTTTCCATTTCCGACTAGACTCTTGAGGTGTTAGTCTTTCTGTCAGCTTGGCATAGCATGTTATAGATGTGAAGAAGAACAGCATTGTGATGCATTATGGGATGGGGAGGGGGATGAAAGTTTTACATGCTGAGCTATCCTAATACGTCTTTCATCCTGCTGCCTACTTATCCTTACCTATTGTTGTGGTAAGCAAGTACATAACTATTATATCCGTATGTAATAATTTACTGAAATTACTGCATAAGCTTTATATTTAAGTATGTTTAATGCATGTAGCAGCTGGAAGAATGTTCGAAGTGTATATCTTGTGCTGCATTACGTACGTAACAGTACATTTTTGATGTGTTGTGTTTCAGGTGCTCGCATCTGGCTGTTTATAGGATTTATGCTGGCATTTGGCTCTTTGATCGCTTCAATGTGGATCCTCTTTGGAGGTTACGTTGTAACCAGTGAGTAGTTTTCATCATTGTGCTACATCTGTGTAGAATGTACATGTTATACTTTCTGATAAGATTGTTTAAACAGCTAAAAGAAGTTCAGAAATCTGTATGGTGTAGAGATTTTCTGTGCATACTCAGAATGAAAATAATGTGCAGTCCAAAGATGGTTTCCTTGCTTTTATATTGTTACCCCCTAATCACCACATCACTTGTATGCAAACAGACCTGAAATTTGGCTTGTACAGTATAGTTACTTTGTCCTTTGTGACATTTACAAATTTCTATCTTAGCATGTTTTCTTCTTGTGGAGAGACTGGCAGATCTGTACAGTGAGAGTTTTCAGATGCTTTAGTAGTCAGTGGCTCACTTCTGAGGTGATAGTAGTACCCGGGAATTGTTTAGGAGGTGGTAGTAGTACCCAGAGTCATTTAGGAGGTGTTAGTGGTACCAGGGGATGGTTTAGGAGGTGTAAGTAGTACCAGAGGATCAGTTATATGGTGTTAGTAGTTCTGCAGGATGACACAGTTACAGGAAGTTCCTATGCTTTTCCATGCATTTTCAATTTTCTGCATTGGCATTTGGGCTTTCCACAGCCCCCAGAGTATTCACAAAGTGCCTAACTCCAGTTATTACCCACTGCAGAGTGCAGGGCTTTCAAATATATCCATACCTAGACGGCCTCTTGATACTTCATCAGGATTGTCACATCCTCCATCACCACCTACGCTAGGTGACCAATACCCTGGCAAACCTAGTGTTCCCTGTGAACCGGGAAAAATCTCACCTGACACCCACCCAAGACCTGGTTTTCTTGGGGTGCAGGATAAAAACAGATCAGATGACAGTCTTTCCTTGCCAGAAAGTGGAAACCATCACACATTACCTCCAAACACTCCTCTCTCTCCAAACATTATCAGCCAGGGAATTCCTGAGGGTCCTAGGCCACATGGCATCCTTGATACCCATGCTCTCCTTAGCAAGGCTGCATATGAGAAAATTTCAGTGGGTGCTGAGGAGTCTGTGGAACCAACATTCACACCCCCTGGATGCTCCTCTACCTCTCCTTCCATGGCTGCAAAAAGAGGTGCAATGGTGGATTGCAGCCATATGCCTCAACCAGGGTATATATTTGCAGATCCTCACAACAAATCTTCACAGATGCTTCAGACCTGGGTTGGGGAGCAGTCCTGCAAACCCACAACACACAAAGCAAGGTTCAGGGAGAGTGGTTCTCCCTCAGACAAAGGGACAATATCAGTGTTAAAGAGATGAGGACTCCTCTCTTAGCCTTGCAAACCATCCAGTTCTCCAACCAGGCACCTTAAAAGTTGTCACGGTCAATATGACTGTCCTGTGGCATATCAACTAGCAAGGGGAGGTAAGGTCCTACCCATGCTTTAGCCAGGCAATTCAGATTTGGTCCCTAGCAGCAGAAGTGCACATTCACCTACAAGCAGTGTACATTCCTTCAGCAGCAAACATGATAGCAGACTCTCAGCAGAACCCCTGCACCCTCTCATGAATGGATGCTTCACAGGGTGGTGTTTTTTGGATCTCATTTACAGGTGGGGTTATTCCTCAGGCAAATCTGCTTGCCTCCTCCCAGAATAGGCAGATGCCTCTGCTTTGCACAAAGGATCCACATCCACAGGCTTGGAGGGTGGACACCTTCTCTTTTTCTTGGGTGGGGATGTATCTTTATACCTTTCCCCCTTCACACTGATTCAAAAGGTCCTTCTGAAAATTCAGAAGGACAAACCAGAAATCCTGCTGGTGACTCCCTTTTGGCCAAGACAGTATTGGTTTCCACTCCATCTATTCTCCAAGGGCAATCACCACAGGTTACCCCACCAATTCAACCTACTCCCACAAGACAGGGGGTCACTCTTACCCTCAGGGGCTCAACCTCAGACTCACTGTATGGGTGATAGAGTTCTGATCGCCTTCAGACACCTATATTCAGTGGATGTACTCCATGTCCTGCAGGAGGCCAGGAAACCTAGTACCAGGAGAAATTGTGGCAAAATGGAAAAGATTCTCCAGGGTGTATCAAAAATACAGGACTCTTTTCTTATTTCTGTACCTATGGTCCTTTCTTACTTGTGTGAGCTTCTACATTCAGCACTGACTTACTCTTCTGTTAAGGTACAATTGTCAGCCATTTCTGCCTGTCCCCCCTTGGCATCCAGATTAGAGATAAAACTATTAAGAGGGGTCCACTTTCATGGGGCCTTAATTTTGTCCTTGAAAAACTCACACTTTCTCCATGTGAACCAGCTCACTCAGCATCTCTGAAACTGTGTACTTGGAAAACAGTACTGCTGGTAGCCCTCACATCTGCCATGAGTGTCTCTGAAATCCAGGCCTTGATGGCTAACCCCACTTACCTCATCTTCCATAAGGACAGGGTCTCCTTTAGGACTAACCCCTCGTTCATGCCTAAAGTGGTTAATGAACTGTCCTTAAATCAAGCCATTAACCTCCCTGTTTTTTCCCTCAACCTCAAAATCCATCTGAAAGAACCCTACATTCCTTGGATGTTCATAGGCAGCTTGGATATTACCTGGACAAGACCAAATCCATTAGAAAGTCTGACCAGCTGTTTATCTGCTTTCACCCAAGGGCTTTGGGGAAGACTGTCTCTAAACAGGTTATATCTTCATGGATTTCTAAAGCTATCTTTGCCTGTTATTTAATTAATGGAAAGGTTTTAACTACCAGTAGGAGAGCACATTCTACTAGGGCAGCTGCCTCTTCAGCAGCCTTTTTCAGGGGGATGGACTGCGCTTCCATACTGGAAGCGGCCACCTGGTCCTCAGTCCATACCTTTACCAAGCGCTACAAGTTAGACTTAGTCTCCAGAGTCAGAACTGGGTTTTCTAGGTCAGCTTTGCAGGGTCTCGTAGATCAGACGTCTCTGCATTCCTCTCATGATCATACCTAAAACTTGGGTACTCTCCCTACTGTTATGAATACTGCAACATGAGAATAGAAGGACAATAGAATAGTTGTGTAAGAACTTACCATAGCCTTAGATGTCCTTCTCTTCCATGTTGCAGTATTCAGTCCTCCCTGCAATCCCCTCTTGCTCTGTTTTGTCCATCTGGAGTGACTTTCCCTATTCTCTCCAAACAGGACACTGTAACAGGCACATACATTTATTGGGTTCCTTTGGATGGTGGCATATGTGGGTCTGAAAAACTTCCTTTCCTTGCTCTGCATAAATAAACAACCAAAATAGTTTTACTTGTCTATCTAAGAAAAGAAACTGAACCAAAACTGACTTCCACGACTTTACTGGTGCCTTCTGGTACCTCGGTTACTGCCTTCATAGGATAATTTGCTTACACCAATTGCAGTCATTCATATACAAAAACTTTAATTATCTTCAATTGACCTTAAAGTGCTAGTGCATAAACCAGTAAAAAAAAATTTTGTGCAACAATTTCCAACCTGCATACAAGGTACTAATGCATGTGCATAAAACTTCCATACAGTATGTGAAAGTCCATCCCATCATGAAGGCAGTATCATACAATGCAATTGGTCTAAGCAATTATCCCATGAAGGCAGTAGCCGAGGTACCAGGAGGGCACCAGTAAAGTTGTGGCAGTCAGTTTTGGCACTGTGTGATGTCCTTCAAGGATGCATCTGCAGTCATAACAAATGGGTTGTCCTGTCGTCAGGCAGCCCTTCGGTCGGCCGGATTCCAAAGTCTGGGTCCGGCTTCGGCTGATGTCGCATTTCACCCGACGTCATCTCTGCTGGTCTTCGGGTATAAAAGCATCAGCCGACGCCATTTTCCTCAGTCTTTCTTGCCGCGTGGCGCCCGAAGCAGAAGCTGTTCGCAAGTGCCGGTCGGTCAGATCCAGAGATTACTACTACCGAATACTACTTCGAAGACTTCTAAAAGCTAAGTACCCCGTTGGGGACTCTTTCTTGCCTCAGCCGATGTCAGAAAAAGTAAATAACTGTTTAACTTGTGGGAAACAAATACCTCATAAAGATTTCCACTCTTACTGCCTACCTTGTTTAGGCCCAGACCACGTAGCAGCCTGTTTAGCCTGTGCTTCCTTCAACCGACGAACGCTTAGGCGTCGGTCGGAGTTTGCTGAACAGTTTTTCGGCTCAGATTTTGCGTACATTATGCCGTCGGATCCTCCGACTACCCAAATTGTTAAAAAACGCAAAGAAAAAGACTGACACTCGCGGTCCGCGGTTTCGGCCGAAACCACGGTTAAGCAAGCCGCGAGTGTCTCTGTTTCGGCCGAAACCGAGAAAACGGGTCAATCTTCAGCCGAATCCATGACTACTACTGAGGCTCCTGCTACCTTAGTTGAATCGGCCTCTGAAGTTTTGCCTACTACTGTGGTTCCTAGTGAATTATCAGACACCATCCCTTTGGATGTCTCTACCCCAGCACGTGGTGCTGCTAGGCCTCCTGCAGCCATGTCTATAAAGGCCTTTGCCAGGGCTAAAGCAGCCAAAACTGTTAAATCAGTGCCTGTTAAGACCCCCTCACATAGGCCCACTTCTAGTTCACAAATGCTTACTCTGGCAGAGGATTTAATCTCCTTAATTAGTAGATCTCAATCTCCCCCAGACAGGGCCTCTCAGCCTCCAGAAAAGAGACCTAGAGCAGAGCCCCCCGAGCCAGTGTCCTCTGATTCTTCGGATGACTCAGACATTACAGATCAGCCAGAGGCTCCTTTTTCTACTTATGAAGATTCCGATGCTGAAGAATCCATTCCATCTGCCTCTCCACCAGAGGAATTTTCCTTTGGGGAAACCTTACATGCCATGAGAGAACAATTCCAATGGCAGGGACAAGATTTCTCAGATTCAAGAAAAAGGCTTAGGACCTTTCTGCACTTACCACAACATAGGCCCTTAGCTATACCTCCAGTTCTGCCTGTTGTGGATGATGCATTTAATGATGTTTGCACTGCTCCTGATACTTTACCTCCAGCCCCTGCCAAACCAGATAGATTTTACAGGGTGCCAGACACTCATCACCACCTATACAAGGCCCCACTTGCAGATCCTGAGACTATATCCCAGGGGCCTAAGGCAGTAGCTTCGACCTCAGCAAAAACCCTCTCCCTTCTGAAAGGGAATCCAGGTCCTTAGAGAGATGGGGGAAAAAAGTTTACACCTCTGCTACTCTCTCAGCTAGAGCTTTAAACTGTCAGTTTCACATGATCCAATACCAAGAGTTTATGCTTGATCAATTAACTAAGAAGCTGTCCTCTGATGACTCCTTAGATAAGAAATATGTTTTAGAAATGGTGAATAACATTCAGCAGGTTAGTAACCATTCTTTAAAATGTGGCTATGATGCACTGGAGGCTTCATTTAGATCAGCCATGACTGGCACAGTGATAAGAAGGCATGCATGGTTGAAGGAACAGGTTTTGCCGGATCATGTTAAAGCTGTTAGATGCTCCTATGGATAAGGCCAGTCTATTTGGTACACCTGCTCAGCAAGTAATGAAGAAAATGGAAGAGAAGGCAAAATCTGTACAAACAGTTAAGGATTTCTTACAGGTTCAGCCCCCAAGGTTTAGCAGGAACTGGCCTGCCAAAAATTGGTCCTTTCCAGACTCCTCAAAATCTCAGAGGCAGGAATAGACGCTCTAGAGGCAGAAATCAATCCAGAGGAGGTGCCTATAGAGGACGCCAGTGGCAAGGCAATAACCAGAGAGACACAGACACAACCACTGCCACTGCAACAGGACAATCACAGTGACTTGACTCTGACACCGCCTACCAGGGAGCAAATAGCAGCACCTTTAGGCGGAAAGTTAGCCTTATTTTCGAAAAATTGGCACTATATCACAAAAGACAAGTGGATTTTGCAAACCATAGACCAAGGCTACAGGTTCAACTTCCACACCTTACCAGTAAAAAGAGGAATGCCAAACCTACCTCCAAATCAAAAAACAGAAGCTCTAAAGCAGATAGCTCAATTAACAAAGATGAGAGCTGTGGAAAGAGTACCAATAACACAACAGGGCAAAGGATTCTACTCCAGACTCTTCCTAGTACCAAGAAAAGAGAAAAGTTGGAGACCTATTCTCGACCTGTCCGTCTTAAACACATACATCATTGTACCAAAATTCAAAATGCTGACCCTACAGCAACTTCTTCCCATGCTGGGCAAGGAGTGTTGGCTGGTAACTCTAGATCTCAAGGAGGCATACCTGCACGTCCCCATACGACCAAATTGCAGAAGATACCTCAGTTTTCTTGCAGGATCAGAGCATTATCAATTCTCAGCATTGCTCTTTGGCTTATCTACTGCGCCCAGAGTATTCACAAAATGCCTGGCATCAGTAATCGCTCATTGCAGGCTACAGGAATCCAAATTTATCCATACCTGGACGACTGCCTGTTACAAGCGGACAACAAAAGCAAGCTGACAACAGATTTACAAAGAGTCATTTGCTTACTACAAGCCCTGGGATACACAGTCAATTTAAAAAGTCAAGACTGATACCATCCCAGACAAGAACATTCTTGGGTGGAATTGGACACAGTAAAACAAATGGCATTCCTAACTGCAGAAAAACAAGCACAACTCCTCTTTACTTCTTGGCATTAACAAAGCAGCACAAACTAACAGCAAGAAAAGTACTGCAGGCCTTGGGCTTCATGGCATCATGCATAATCCTGGTCCCCCATGCCAGACTGCATATGAGAAAACTACAGTGGTACCTAAAGAATTTATGGTCTTAACACAGGCACAGCTTAGAAACCGAAATCCCACTAATCCCATGCCTGAAACAAGAGTTCCTATGGTGGGCTCAAGCATGCCAGTCTAACCCAGGCTTGCCCTTCCACAACTTTCAAGCAAACCAAACCATCACAACGGACGCCTCAGACCTAGGCTGGGGGGCGCACATGTTGGACAAGTGCATACAAGGATCGTGGACTCCAGACCAGCTGCACCTGCACATAAACCAAAAAGAATTGCTGGCAGTAAAACTAGCAATTCAGAAATTCAAACCATTCCTCAAAGAAGGCCATTTAATGATAAGGACAGACAACACCACAGTCATGTGGTACATCAACAAACAGGGAGGCACTCATTCATACCCCCTATGCAGAATGACTCTGGACCTTTGGAATATGGCTCTGAGCTACAACATCCAGTTACAGGCAATATTTGTGCCGGGAAAAGAAAACACCCTAGCAGACATGTTAAGCAGAACCACCTCTGATGCTCACGAATGGATGCTACACCCAGACATCTTCAAGGCCCTTCAGTTGGAAAGGCCTGACAGCATATGCATTTCCACCTCTGCCTTTGATGCACAAGGTACTACTGAAAATCAAAGAGAAACGTCCAAGAATAATTCTGATAGCTCCGAATTGGCCAAGACAACACTGGTATCCTTTGCTGAGGAGCATGTCTCAGGGGAGAATGTGGCCAATACCCCTGATGCCTTTGATGTTAACTCAGAACAACTACAACATCATGCACCCAAACCTAAAAACCTTGCAACTGACTGCCTGGAACATCACATAACAGCTACTAACCCGGACTTATCCCAAAGGGTTAAAGACATTATCCTTGAAGCCCGCAGACCTTCAACAAGAAGGAACTATGCAGGAAAATGGAAAAGGTTTGTCATTTGGAGTACTGAAAGAGGAAAAGATGTCTCGAACATAGATATGGCTAACATCCTGGGGTACTTGGCAGAGCTTCTACATACGGGCCTGTCCTATTCCTCCATCAAGATACATGCATCAGCTATTTCCAAGAGAATACAGCTTCGATCCGCCTGTCTTTTCAAGATCCTCTACTCAGGCAATTCCTCAGAGGGATCAAGAATGTAAAACCTCCTAGGAAACCACCATTACCAGCATGGGACTTGAACTTTGTGCTAGAAAAATTGACACTCCCTCCATTTGAACCAGCAGCAACAGCAGATCCTTCAACACCTATCATGGAAAACTGCTTTCCTACTGGCAATTACTTCAGCAAGGAGGGTTTCGGAACTACAGGCCTTAATGGCAGTGCAACCCTTCCTAATCTTCCATCAAGATAGTGTCCATGAGAACTAATCCTACTTTTATGCCCAAGGTGGTATCCAGAGTGTCTTTAAACCAGGCAATCCACCTACCTACCTTCTTTCCCAATCCACAGAACAGGGGGGGAAAGGCTGCTGCATACCTTGGATGTACATAGACAGTTACGCTACTACCTGGACAGAACCAAAAGTAACAGAAAAACTGACCAGCTTTTAGTAGCCTATGCAACAGGAAGGGAAGGAAAAGCAATTTCCAAACAGACAATCTCCAAATGGATAGGAAATTGCATAAGATTCTGTTACTCCTACCATGGAAAACCAGTTCCACAGAACATAAGACCTCATTCTACAAGGGCTACAGCCACTACCACAGCTTTCTTACGAGGAGTGGCAACCAAGGACATTATTGAGGCGGCTACTTGGACCTCCGTGCATACATTTGCCAAGCATTATAATTTACCTCTATACTCTAGATCCTGAGCAGGGTTTGCCACTGCTGTATTGCAAGGGATCCTAACTACTCCATAATTCTTCTTCCTCCTCCCCTAGTTTGGCTATGGTATTCTACCCATTTGTTATGACTGCAGATGCATCCTTGAAGGACATAGTACAGTTTTGTACCTACCATAAATGTAGATGTCCGAACAGGATAGCATCTGCAGTCAGGATTACCCACCCTCCTTCCCCTCTGTGGTACTCCTAGGGTATTTACCCTCCTAATAGCTAGCTGGGGGGGAGTCTCTTATGGTGTATTTGTTTGTATATATGTACATACATGCTTATTTTTTGTGTTTGCCTTCTACTATTTTGGAAACATTGGCATTTATCCAAAATTTAGCTTTCCTAGAGGGCAACTGGCATCTGGGGCAAGAAACACTGAGGAAAATGGCGTCGGCTGATGCTTTTATACCCGAAGACCAGCAGAGATGACGTCGGGTGAAATGCGACATCAGCCGAAGCCGGACCCAGACTTTGGAATCCGGCCGACCGAAGGGCTGCCTGACTACAGGACAACCCATTTGTTATGACTGCAGATGCTATCCTGTTCGGACATCTACATTTATGGTAGGTACAAAACTGGACTTTTCTTTTCTTAGTTTTACTTATCTTTCCTTTCCTTGCTTCCCAGGAGTATTACTGTATGTGGCAGTCATTTCTGAAGGTGGTACGTGCAGACGTCACTTTTATAGCGGATGTCTGTTTGTCTCTTACAAGCAACGCAGCACTTACCCCTGCTCCTAAGACTTTGGTATATTGACTGGATGTCCAGTGCTGCAGGCAGCAACCTCCCTACAGATGTTCTTCGTGTTTCACTGTTGCAGTCATTGCACTTGATTTATCTGCCTGCAGGTAGCCCTCAGCCAGCCTGAATACCAGAGTCTTGGATTCCTGCGTCAGATGTTGTCTCTTCTTCCATGACGTCAGGTCATCAGGGGTATAAAACATGCAGCCAACACCATTACATCAGTCTTTCTTGCCGCGCTGTGCCCGAAGCAGAAGCAGTTCTCATGTGCCTGTTGGCAGACTCCCGAAATTTTTGTTTTCGAGTTTTAGAACCAAAGTCTTTAAAAAAGCCAAGTACCCCATTGAGGATCCTTTTCTTGCTCTTAACAGGTGTCAGTAAAAGTTAACAATTGTCTTACCTGTGGAAAGCAAATACCTCAAAGATTTTCATTCGTACTACATTCCTTGCTTAGGCCCAGACCACAAAGTCCCTCGCTATCAGTTTTGTGCCTTATTCAACCCCTGAACTATTGGTCATCTGTCTATTTTTGCAGCAAATTATTTTGGTACTCAGTATAACTATCCAGAAATGGCTTTGGTAAGCCATCCGACTACCGATTATTCCAAAAAAAATGTAAGGATAAAGAGACCGCATAGGTCCAAAACTGCAGACGACGCTTCCGTTAAGCTAGTCGCCAGTTCGCCGGTACTCAGTGAGGTGCTTATACAGCCCCTGATACCTGCTACTTCAGATTTGCAGGCCTCTGCTGAGACCCATTCAGAGTCCGGTATGCTGCGAGATGCTTAGACTATGGAACCTGCGGATGTCTCTACCTTGGATGGGTCCGGAGCCACTGTGCAGGCACCGGCTTCTGAGGGTGTATTCAGGCCTACAGATTTGCATTTTAAACCAATGCCATCTTCTTCATCCAGGCCTAAAACTCGACCCACGCCTAGAAAACCGACGTCCAAACTGCATGGTCAGACCCATATGCCTAAAAAAAACAAATGCTTAGAATGGCTGAAGACCTTATTACTTTAATTAGTGGAAGCCAGACTTCCCTGTCTAAGAGACCTAGAACTGATTTTCCTTCTGATTCTTCTGATCAGGATTCTGATATTTCTGTTTCTTCTGATTACCAGGATTTTCCCTTATCTACCTATGAGGATTCTGATGCCCTTGGATGGGTCCAGAGCCGCTGTGCAGGCACCGGCTTCTGAAGGTGTATTTCAACCTTCTCATGTTAGTATTAAACCGACATCTTCGTTTTTGACTAAAACTACCGACTTTCTCTGGCCCAGAGTTCGCACTATGGCTATAAAACCGATGACCAAAGCGCATGCTCAAGCTCCCATGCCACGGAAACAAATGCATAGAATGGCGGAAGACCTTATAACTTTAATTAGGGGAAGCCAGCCTTCCCCCTCTATAAGACAAATGATTGATTTTCCTTCTGATTCTACAGACTGCGTGTCCGATGACTCTGATCCCTCTGATTACCAGGACATTCCCTTATCTACCTATGATGATTCAGATGCAGAGGATTCCATTCCCTCTGCCTCCCCTCCAGAGGACTTTTCTTTTGGTGAAACATTGCTTATCTTAAGGTTGCATTTCCGCTGGGAATGCCAGGACTACCCACAGTCCAAAAAGAGACTCGAGAATTTTTAGACTTGCCTCAGTACAGGCCTCTAGCTTATACCCCCTGTCCTGGATATTGTAGATGATGTCTTCATGGAGTCCAGCCTTACTCCTGATTCTTTACCACCAGCTCCTAGAAAGCCTATCAGGTATTACAGAGTACCTGACTCACGCAAATTTCTCTAAGAATCCCACTGCGGATCCAGAGACCATTTCCCAGGGACCTAAAGGTATTAAGGCCACTACAGCCAAAAATCCTACCCCTTCGGACAAGGATTCTAGAGCTTTAGACAGATGAGGTAAGAAGGTATACACCTCTGCAACTCTTGCCATAAAGGTTTAAATTGCCAGTTTCACATGTTGCAGTATCAGCAGCATATCATGGAACTAATTAAACAGAAAATAATGTTGCTTCCAGATTGTGCAGAGAATAGAGTTACAAGAGTTAATGCATTCTGCAAACCAAGTTAGTAAACATAGTTTGCAGGGCGGTTTTGATGCCTTAGAAGCATCTTGCAGGGCTGCTGTCACTGGGTCTGTACTGAGAAGGCATGCTTGGCTGAAGGAACAAATCCTGCCAGACCATGGCAAAGTGAAATTGCTAGATGCTCCATTGAACCAGGAACACTTGTTTGACACAAAAGCTGAAGTTCTTAAAAAGATGGAGGAAAAACTGCTACAGATTTCTTACAGGTGCAGCCACCTAGATTCAGTAGGCATTGGCCTTCTAAAAACTGGTCCTTTCCAGTCCCTCCCAGCCCTTCTCAGTCCAAACCCAAGGGCAACAGACCACCAAGACGACAGTCTCAGGATATGCAGAGATCTAAGTAATGGAGTGCTCCCACCTCTAAACCTGGGAGTGGTAAGCCACCCCCTTATGGAAAAAGTTCACAAGGACTTGTCTATCGTTCTTCCCAGCCATGCCTAAGTACTTGCACGCCTAGGAGGAAAACCCGCCCTGCATGCTAAAAAATGGGATGTCCATTGCCCAGGACCAATGGGTCCTAAGCATTGTATCCCAGGGATACAGATTCTACTTCCACTCACTGCCAACCGCAAGCGGGGTGTCAGACCTTCCTCCAAACCAGTGGGCAGAGGCTCAAAAGCAAGTACTTTCTCTTCTCAGTATTGTAGTTATTCAACCTGTTACAGTAGAGTAAAGGGGACACTGTTTCTAGTCCAGACTGTTCCTGGTGCCCAGGAAAGGGAGCTCATGGCACCCTATCTTGGATATGTCCATTCTCAATACCTCCCTGGTGGTCCCAAAATTCAAAAGGCTTACACTACAACAGCTCCTTCCTATGCTAGCCAAGGACTCCTGGCTAGTCACCCTAGACTTAAAAGAAGCTTATCTGCACATCCCCACAAGAGAATCTTGCAGGAAATATCTACGTTTCAGAGCAGGCTCTATGCATTATCAGTTCTCTGCACTTCCCTTTGGCTTATCTACTGCGCCCATGGTATTCACAAACTGCCTGGCTCCACCCATTGCATACTGCAGGCAGAGAAATATTCAAATTTACCCATACTTGGATGATGGCCTGATTCAGGCGAATAGTCAGGAATTGCTGCTTCAGCACCTGCCATTCTTAAAGAGACTTAACTTTTCTGGGGTACACCATCACCGAAAAGAAATCACATCTGGTGCCCAGCCAAAAGATTGTATTCCTGGGAGCAAGCTTGCATACAACTTCCCAGATGGCATTCCTCACTCCAGAAAAACAGGCTCATTTGACAAACTAGTTCAAACCAATGGCCTCCAAGACCCAGCTATCTGCAAGAAAAATACTGCAAGCCCTAAGGTTCATGGCTTCATGCATTCTACTAATTCCATATGCAAGTCTGCGTATGAGTAAACTTCAATGGTACTTAAAGTCTCTGGTGTCAACTCTTTCAGGACTTGGAAACACTGATTCCTATCATTCTTTGTCTAAAGGCAAAGTTCCTTTGGTGGGCAGAGGCTTGCAACCACAACAAGGGGCTTCCTTTCCCTCAACCCTTCACCGCCCAAACCCTGTCAACAGGTGCATCAGACTATGCTTGGGGGGCTGACATGGCAGGCACATGCATTTAAGCCAAATGGAGCCCAGGACAAATTCACCTGCATATCAATCAAAAAAGAAATGTTAGCTGTACAGAATGCTTTGACAGCCTTCAAATACCACAACTCTTGATAAAGACAGACAACACCACAGTTATGTGGTACATAAATAAGCAGGGGGGAACTCATTCCTACCCACTCAGCAGGTTAGCCATGGCCCTGTGGAACACAGCCTTGAGCAACCAAGTGCACCTGCAACCTCAGTTCCTGCCAGGCAAACAAAATACACTGGCAGATGACTTGAGCAGAAAGCTACTGGACCCACACCAGTGGAAACTGGAACCAAACTCATTCAAACTTCTAGTCAACAGGTGAGGGACACCAGAGATGGACCTCTTTGCCTCCCCCCAAAACCATCAATTGAGCAAACTTTGCACCAGAAATCCCCACAGCCAAGCATGGCGAGCGGTGCTCTATCCTTTACATGGGAAAATCTATCAATTTATGCCTTTCCCCCTCTGCCCCTCCTCTCAAAAGTACTACTTAAGATCAAGCAGGTCAGACCAAGGACAGTCCTTATCGCACCAGACTGGCCACGCCAGCACTGGTACCCACTCCTATGTAGTCTGACAGCAGTGCCACCCTGGCGCCTACATCAGACCCCCTTCCTGCTGTCCCAGCAGGAGGGACAGATTTTTCATCCTCAGCTGCAAACACTGAACCTTGCAGCCTGGCTTCTTAACTGAAGACTACACCAGCGACCCTCAGCTAACAAGTGCTGGATGTCATCCTTGAGGCCAGAAGGCCTAGTACTAGGAAATCCTAGTCAGAAAAGTGGAAAAGATATGTTCTTGGAGCCAGTCTCTAGGAAAGGGCACAGCCATGCTCTCCTTACCTCAAATTCTAGATTACCTAGCAGAGCTGCTCCACAAAGGCCTTTCCTTCACATCAATTAAGATTCATGCCTCTGCCATCTCAGCTCATTACAATACGGAGCCACCTCTCTTTTCTCACCCTCTGATCAAACAGATATTCATAGTGCATACAGCTGCAGTCATAACAGATGGGTTTTCCTGCCGTCAGGCGGGTCCTCGGTCGGCCGAATTCCAAAGTCTAGGTCCGGCGTCGGATGTCGCTTCTTCCCTGACGTCAGTGCGACAGGGGTATAAAAGAACCAGCCGACGCCATTTTCTTCAGTCTTTCTTGCCGCACGGTGCCCGAAGCAGAAGCAGTTCGCAAATGCCGGTCGGCCAGCTCCTGAGATTACGAATATTTTTCAACCGAAGACTTCTTAAAAGCTAAGTACCCCGTTGGGGAAACTTTTCTTGCCTCAGACCGATGTCAGACAAAGTTAATAATTGCATTTCATGTGGGAAGCAAATACCGCATAAGGATTTCCATTCCCTCTGTATTCCTTGCTTAGGCCCAGACCACGACGTCTCAGCCTGTCGTTTTTGTGCTACATTCAACAGACGCACTATTAAGCGTCGGGCGGAGTTCGCCCAACACTATTTTGGCAAAAAATTTAATTACATTATGTCGTTGGATACTCCGACTCCAGTTTTGAGTAAAAGACGCAAAGATAAGGACCGACATGTGAGGTCCGTGACTTCTACCGACACCATGCTAATGCAGACTACAGGTGCTCCGGTTCTCAGCGAGGCACCTACCCAGCCCCTGACTACCGATGACTCTTCATTAGCGGTGTCTTCTGTGCCCGAGGTCGCAGGCTCTTCGGTCCACACCCAGACTACAGATACCGAAGCCACTCTTGGCGGGGAAACTCAGAGTTTAGATAGGCCTGCCTCCTCTCAAGGTGTCTTCAGGCCCTCTTCTTCTTTTTCCATTAAGGCTTTCACTAAATCTAGAGCAGCCATGCATACTAAAAGACAAGCTCCACAGGGCCCCACTCAAGGCCCCATGCCTAAAAAGCAGATGCTCAAAATGGCTGAGGATTTGATTACTCTTATCAGGGGTTCTCAACCCCCCTCGGACAAAAGGCCCAGAGTGGAGGAAGAATACCCTTCCTCGGACCAGGCCTCCATTACTCCAGAACATTCTGAGGACCAGGAACATTCATACTCCCCTTTTGAAGATTCTGATGCAGAGGAGCCCATTCCCTCTGTCTCCTCCCCCTGAGGATTTCTCTTTTGGGGAAACCTTGCATACCTTGAGGGAACACTTCCACTGGGAAGGCCAAGAGTACTCAGACTCCAAGAAAAGGCTCGGATTTTCTCTTGCTCCCTCAGCACAGGCCTCTGGCTATACCTCCTGTCTTGGACATACTAGATGATGTGTATTCAGAGGCCAGCCTTAACCCAGATTCTTTACCTCCAGCTCCAGTCAAGCCTGACAGGTATTACTGGGTTCCTGATTCACACCAATTCCTATACAAAAGTCATGCGGCTGACCCAGAAACTATTTCACAGGGTCCCAAGGGAATTGAGGCCTCCACTGCCAAAAATCCATTACCTTCAGAGAGATTCCAGAGCTTTAGAAAGGTGGGGGAAAAAGGTATACACCTCGGCCACCTTAACCATGAGGGCATTAAACTGTCAGTTCCACATGTTAAAGTATCAACAGTTTTTGTTATCTCATTTGAAAAGCAAAATGTCGCAACCTGAACAACCAGACTTGGAGATGCAGGATTTGTTGCATAGTACAGAGCAAGTGGGTAAACATACCTTGCAATGTGGTTTTGATGCTTTAGAGGCCTCCTGTAGAGCTGCTGTTACAGGATCAGTTATACGTAGACATGCTTGGCTCAAAGAGCAAACCTTACCAGATCATGTCAAAGCAAAATTACTAGATGCACCTCTTCAAAAAGATGTATTGTTTGGTGTTAAAGCTGAGGAGGTATTAAAGAAAATGGAGGAAAAGGCAAAATCAATGCAAACAGTGAAAGATTTTCTACAGGTACAACCACCACGTTTCAGTAGAAATTGGCCTTCAAAAAATTGGTCCTTTCCAGCCACGGACAGACCTCAAAGAGGTAGATACAGGCACCCGAGGGGTAGAGGGCAATCTCAAGGATCATTTAGAGGCAGACAATGGCAAGCACCTACACCAAGAGGTGGTGAGGATAGATGTTCATCGTGCATACAGCTGCAGTAATCACAGATGGGTTTTCTGCCGTCAGGCGGGTCCTTGGTCGGCTGAATTCCAAAGTCTAGGTCCGGCGTTGGTTGTTGTCGCTTTCTTTCCTGACGTCAGTGAAGCAGGGGTATATAAGACACAGCCGACGCCATTTTCTTCAGTCTTTTTTGCCGCGCGGTGCCTGAAGCAGAAGCAGTTCGCAAGTGCCGGCCGGCCAGCTCCTGAATTTACGAAAAATTGGAAACCGAAGTCTTCTTTAAAGCTAAGTACCCCGTTGGGGAAACTTTTCTTGCCTCAGAAACTTTTCTTGCCTCAGACCGATGTCAGAAAAAGTTAACAATTGTATTTCTTGTGGGAAGCAAATAACGCATAAGGATTTCCATTCCCTCTGCATACCTTGTTTAGGCCCAGACCACGACGTCTCGGGCTGTCGCTTTTGCACTACTTTCAATAAACGCACTATTAAGCGTCGGGCGGAATTCGCCCAACACTTTTTTGGTAAAGCCTTTGATTATAAAATGTCGTCGGAGTCTCCGACTACCGTTTTGTCCAAAAACCGCAAGGACTGACACGCGAGGTCAGCGGTCCCCACCGACACCACGCCAAAACCGGCTACACGTGGTCCGGTTCTCAGCGAGACGCCTATGCAGTCCCTGACTACCGACGACACTTCTTTGGCGGTGTCTTCTGTAACCGAGACCGCAGGTACCTCGGCCCATACCCAGACTACAACCACCAAAGCCACTGAGCGTTGAGCCTCCTAATGTGGACAGGTCCACTTCCACCCATGGTGTCTTTAGACCCTCATCTTCCTTTTCCATTAAGGCCTTTACTCAGTCCAAATCAGCCAGGCATCCCAAGAGACCTGTTGCACAGGGCCCATCTCCAGGCCCCATGCCTAAAAAGCAGATGCTTAAAATGGCAGAGGATTTAATTACTCTTATCAGGGGTTCCCAACCCCCTCCAGACAAGAGACCCAGAGTGGAGGAAGATTCTCCCTCTTCTGATCAGGGCTCCATTTTTTCAGAACATTCTGATGTAGAGGAACACTCTTACTCCCCTTTTGAAGATTCTGATGCAGAGCAGTCCATTCCTTCTGTATCTCCTCCTGAGGATTTTTCTTTTGGGGAAACCTTGCACACCTTGAGGGAACACTTCCATTGGGAAGGCCAAGACTTGTCTGATTCCAAGAAAAGACTTGGGGAATTTCTTTTGTTACCTCAACACAGACCTCTGGCGATACCTCCTGTCTTGGACATACTTGATGTTTATTCGGAGGCTTGCCTTAATCCGGATTCCCTGCCTCCTGCCCCAGTCAAGCCTGATAGGTACTACAGAGTTCCTAACTCTCACCAATTTCTTTACAAAAGCCATAATGCTGACCCTGAAACCATTTCTCAAGGCCCCAAGGGAATGAAGGCCTCTACTGCTAAGAATCCACTACCTTCGAAGAGAGTCAAGATCCTTAGAAAGGTGGGGGAAAAGGTATATACCTCGGCCACCCTAGCCATGAGGGCCTTAAATTGTCAGTTTCATATGCTTAAATACCAGCAGTTTCTGTTATCACAATTAAGAAATAAAATGTCTCAACCTGAACAACCAGATTTGAAGGAGTTGCAGGATATGATGCATAGTGCAGAACAAGTGGGTAAACACACCTTACAATGTGGCTATGATGCCCTAGAGGCCTCAAGTAGAGCTGCTGTTACAGGATCAGTCATTCGTAGACATGCCTGGCTTAGGGAACAAATCTTGCCTGATCATGTGAAAGCTAAACTACTAGATGCTCCTTTACAAAAGGATGTGCTATTTGGTACTAATGCTGAGGAGATACTACGGAAAATGGAAGAAAAAGCCAAATCTATGCAAACTGTCAAAGCTTTTCTACAGGTTCAACCACCACGCTTTAGCAGAAATTGGCCCTCTCAAAAATGGTCCTTTCCCCCCCCCGACAAACCCCAAAAAGGTAGATACAGGCACAAGGGGCAGAGGACAATCACAAGGATCATATAGGGGCAGGCAATGGCAAACTCCAGCACCAAGAGGTGGCGAAGACAGTGCACAACAATACAGGAAACAAACCCAATGACTTCCTCCTTTCCATGCCAAGCAAGTCTCAGCTGGCAGCACCCTTGGGAGGAAAGCTGGCATTATTTACAAGAAATTGGCATATTGTCACAACAGACAAATGGATCCTGGACGTTATAAACAGAGGCTACAGATTTCATTTTCACACTCTTCCAAAAATGAGAGGCATGCCAAACCTGCCACACAATCAAAGGGCAGAGGCACAACTACAAATTTCAAAGCTCATAGACATGAAAGCTATTCAAGAGGTACCTACTCACGAACAAGGCCAAGGTTTTTATTCCAGGCTATTTCTGGTACCAAGGAAAGGAACCAACTGGAGACCCATTTTGGACTTATCCATCCTAAACACATTCTTACTCGTACCAAAATTCAAGATGCTCACATTACAGCAGCTTCTTCCCATGCTGGGCAAGGAGTTTTGGCTGGTAACATTGGACCTCGAGGAGGCATACCTGCATGTCCCAATCAGACAAAGATGCAGAAGATACCTCAGATTTCTTGCAGGTTCAATCCACTATCAATTCTCTGCATTGCCCTTTGGCTTATCTACTGCACCCAGAGTATTCACAAAATGCCTGGCATCAGTAATTGCCTACTGCAGACTTCAAGGGATACAAATTTACCCTTATTTGGACGACTGCCTGATCCAAGCGGACAGCAAGCACATACTTCTGGAACATCTGGCTTATGTAACATGGTTACTGAATTCTCTGGGATACACAATCAACAAAGAGAAATCCAGGCTAACACCATCTCAGAAAATAATTTTCCTGGGTGCCAACTTGGACACAAACACCCAGATGGCCTATCTTACGCCAGAAAAACAGGGGCAACTAACTCAGTACTTCAAAATATTAGCAAATTGTACCAGGCTTACTGCAAGGAAAATCCTGCAGGCTCTGGGCTTCATGGCATCTTGCATTCTTTTAATCCCATGTGCAAAGTTGCATATGAGGAAACTTCAATGGTACCTAAAAAAAACCTATGGTCTCAACACAGCCACAGTTTGGAAACAATAATACCAATAATTCCATGTTTGCAAAAGGAATTTCTATGGTGGGCCCAAGCATGTCAAACAAACACAGGTCTACCATTCTGCAAGCCTCAAGCAAATCAAGTAATCACAACAGACACCTCAGATTACGCCTGGGGGGCGCACATGACGGACAGGTGCATTCAGGGCAAATGGTCCCAAAAGGAAAAGCACCTTTATATCAATCAAAAAGAAATGCTAGCAGTGATAAATGCAATTACAGCTTTCAAGGACCTCCTGCATCCAGGACAATTATTGATAAGAACAGACAAAACCACAGTAATGTGGTACATAAACAAACAAGGAGGAACACATTCATACCCCCTGTGCAGACTAGCCATGACACTTTGGAACTTGGCTCTGGAATGGCAAATCGAACTTCAAGCACAGTACTTGCCAGGTTTGGAAAACACGCTGGCAGACAATCTAAGCAGAAATATGACAGATCCACACGAATGGAAGTTGCATCCTCAAGTGTTTACAAAGATAATCCAAGCGTGGGGGAGGCCAGACATAGATCTCTTCGCCTCCCACAGGAATCATCAATTGGAAACATTTTGTTCAAGGACCTTGCAAACAAAGGCCTGGAGAGTGGACGCCCTTTCATTCAGTTGGACAGCATGGACAGTTTACGCTTTCCCACCTCTGCCTCTTCTGCCCAAGGTACTCTTGAAAGCAAGAGCAGACAGACCGAAGATGATACTGATTGCTCCAGACTGGCCAAGACAACACTGGTACCCACTCCTGAGGAGCCTAACACATACTCCTCCCTGGTCCCTACCTCTAATGCCTCTTCTGCTGACTCAGCACAGCTACAAAACTCTTCAGTCAGCTGAAAACACTCAATCTCGCTGCATGGAAAATTCCTTAACACCACAACAGACCCTACTCCCCAAAGAGGTGCAGGATGTCATTTTGGAGGCCAGAAGGCCATCTACTAGAAAGGCTTACTCCGCAAAATGGAAACGGTTTTGCTCTTGAAATGAGAAAAAAGGCCAGGACCCTAGAAAACTGAATTTGCCTCAGGTATTACAGTACCTAGCTGAGCTGCTGAACAGTGGACTTTCATTTTCCTCCATAAAAATCCATGCCTCAGCCATTTCTGCAGAATTCAACACGGATCCACCCTTATTCTCTCACCCACTCTTAAGACAGTTCCTCAGAGGGGCTAAGAATATAAGACCACCAAGGAAACAACCAATGCCAGCCTGGGATCTTAATTACATTCTAGAAAAATTAACATTGCCTCCTTTTGAACCAGCTGCCTCAACAGATTTGCAATATTTGTCCTGGAAAACAGCTTTCCTTCTGGCCATTACCTCAGCTCGTAGGGTTTCGGAACTACAAGCCCTCATGGCTGTGCAGCCCTTTCTCATCTTCCATCAGGACAGGGTTTCCCTTCGAACCAACCCGTCATTTATGCCTAAAGTGGTATCCAGGGTAGCTTTAAATCAAGCCATACACTTACCTACCTTTTACCCCAATCCTCAAAACAAAGGGGAAAGGCTGCTACACTCCTTAGACATCCATAGACAGCTACGTTATTTGGACAGAACAAAGCCTTTCAGGAAATCAGAACTTTTTGTGTCCTATGCTGTAGGAGCTCAAGGGAAGCCAGTCACCAAACAGACAATTTCAAAATGGATAGGCCACTGCATACGGTTTTGTTACTCCTATCATGGAAAATCTGTCCCTACAGGCATCAGATCCCACTCCACCAGGGCCACAGCTACCTCTACAGCCTTCCTCAGAGGAGTTCCTACCAAAGATATTTTGGAGGCAGCCACTTGGAGTTCTGTGCATACCTTCACAAAACACTACCACCTGCCTTTATATTCCAAAACTAGAGCAGGCTTTACCACTGCTGTGTTGCAGGGCATTCTGGCTCATCCCAGTTCCACCTAGTGCCTACCACCCTGTGCGTAGCTTTTGGATTCTACCCATCTGTGATTACTGCAGCTGTATGCACGATGAACATAGTACAGTTTTGTACCTACCATAAATATAGATGTTCGAGTGCTAATACAGCTGCAGTACAGTTTTCCCTCCCTCCTTCCCCTCTTGGTAAAGGCCTAGGGCCTAACCCCTCTTCATACAACCTGATTGGGTTATCCTTCTATGGTATATTTGCTTGCAACTACTGATTTTTGATTATATTGCATTGCATGTATATAAATATAATTTATGTATTGCCTTCCTTCTGGGGGCACCTGACATCTGGGGCAAGAAAGACTGAAGAAAATGGCGTCGGCTGTGTCTTATATACCCCTGCCTCACTGACGCCAGGAAAGAAAGCGACAACAACCGACGCCGGACCTAGACTTTGGAATTCGGAGGACCCGCCTGACGGCAGAAAACCCATCTGATTACTGCAGCTGTATTAGCACTCGAACATCTACATTTATGGTAGGTACAAAACTGTACTTTCACAGCCATTCAGAAAGCAGAGCCAATGACTTTCCCCTTTACATGCCAAGCAAGGCTCAAATGGCAGCACCTTTAGGTAGAAAACTGGCATTATTTTTGAAAAATTGGCATATTGTCACAAAAGACAAATGGATCCTGGACATCATAGACAGAGGCTACAGATTCCACTTTCACACCCTTCCAAAAATGAGAGGCATGCCAAACCTGTCACACAATCAAAGGGCAGAGGCACAAGAACAAATTTCAGATCTCATGGACATGAAAGCTATTCAAGAGGTACCTGCACAAGAACAGGGTCTAGGTTTTTATTCCAGACTATTCCTGGTACCAAGGAAGGGCAAAGATTGGAGACCTATTTTGGACCTATCCATCCTAAACACGTATTTACTCGTACCAAAATTCAAGATGCTCACATTACAGCAGCTTCTTCCCATGCTGGGCATTGAGTCTTGGCTGGTAACATTGGACCTCAAGGAGGCATACCTGCATGTCCCAATCAGACAAGATTGCTGAAGATACCTCAGATTTCTTGCAGGTTCAACCCATTATCAATTCTCTGCATTGCCCTTTGGCTTATCTACTGCGCCCAGAGTGTTCACGAAATGCCTGGCATCAGTAATTGCCTTCTGCAGACTTCAAGGGATACAAATATACCCATATTTGGACGACTGCCTGATCCAAGCGGACAGCAAGCACATACTTCTGAAACACCTGGCGTTTGTAATAATGTTGTTGAATTCTCTGGGATACACAGTCAACAAAAAGAAATCAAGACTAATACCCTCTCAAACAATAATTTTCCTGGGTGCCAGCTTGAATACAAACACCCAGATGGCCTACCTCACGCCAGAGAAACAAGGGCAACTAACTCAATACTTCAGAAAACTGGCAACTCTGACCAGGCTGACTGCAAGGAAAATCCTGCAGGCTCTGGGATTCATGGCATCTTGCATCCTGCTAATCCCATGTGCAAAGCTGCATATGAGGAAACTTCAATGGTACCTAAAAAACTTATGGTCTCAACACAGCCACAGTTTGGAAACAATTATACCACTGATTCCATGTCTTCAAAAGGAATTTCTATGGTGGGCTCTAGCATGCCAAAGAAACATAGGTCTCCCATTCTGCAAGCCTCAAGCAAATGAAGTCATCACAACAGACGCCTCGGACTACGCCTGGGGGGCGCACATGACAGATCGGTGCATTCAGGGCAAATGGTCACAAAAAGAAAAGCACCTATACATCAATCAAAAGGAAATGCTAGCAGTAATAAATGCCATTATGGCTTTCAAAGACCTATTGCATCCAGGCCAGCTATTGATCAGGACAGACAACACCACAGTGATGTGGTACATAAACAAACTGGGATGAACCCATTCATATCCCCTATGCAGGTTAGCCATGTCTCTATGGAACATGGCTCTGGAATTACAAATCCAACTTCAAGCACAGTTCCTGCCAGGCAAGGAAAACATGCTGGCAGACAACCTGAGCAGAAATATGACGGATCCACACGAATGGAAGTTGCATCCTCAAGTCTTTGCAAAGATAATTCAAGCATGGGGAAGGCCAGACATAGATCTCTTTGCCACCCACAGAAATTACCAATTGACAAAATTCTGCTCAAGGACCTTTCATCCACAGGCCTGGAAAGTGGACGCACTCTCTTTCAGTTGGACAACAATGACAGTTTATGCCTTTCCACCTCTTCCTCTGCTGCCCAAAGTTCTATTAAAAGCCAGAGCAGACAGACCAAAGATGATTCTCATTGCTCCATACTGGCCAAGACAACACTGGTACCCACTCCTGAGGAGCCTGACTCATTCCCCACCATGGATCCTGCCTCTAATGCCTCTTCTACTGACTCAGCACAACTTCAAAACTCTTCACAGTCAGCTGAAAACACTAAATCTAGCTGCATGGAGGATTCCTTAAATTCACAACGGACCCTACTCTCCAAGGAGGTGCAGGATGTCATTTTGGAGGCCAGAAGGCCTTCTACTAGAAAAGCCTACTCCGCAAAATGGAAACGGTTTTGTGCCTGGAATCAGAAAAAGGGTCAGAATCCTGGAATACTGAATTTACCTCAAATATTACAGTACCTAGCTGAGATGCTAAGCAGTGGACTTTCATTCTCCTCCATCAAAATCCATGCCTCAGCCATTTCTGCAGAATACAACACTAATCCTCCTTTATTCTCTCACCCTCTCTTAAGACAGTTCCTCAGAGGGGCTAAGAATATAAAACCCCCAAGGAAGCAACCAGTACCTGCTTGGGACCTCAATTTCATTCTAGAAAAACTGACCCTGCCTCCTTTTGAGCCAGCTGCTTCAACAGAACTGCAATATTTGTCATGGAAAACAGCCTTCCTTCTGGCTATCACCTCAGCTCGCAGGGTTTCGGAACTACAAGCCCTCATTGCTGTGCAGCCTTTCATCATTTTCCATCAGGACAGAGTTTCCTTACGAACCAATCCTTCCTTTATGCCAAAGGTAGTATCCAGGGTGGCCTTGAATCAGGCTATCCACTTACCTACCTTTTACCCTAATCCACAAAACAAAGTGGAGAGATTACTACATTCCTTGGATATTCAAAGACAGCTCCGTTATTACTTGGACAGAACAAAGCCTTTCAGAAAATCAGAGCAACTCTTTGTGTCCTATGCTACAGGTGCTCAAGGGAAGCCTATTTCCAAACAGACAATCTCAAAATGGATAGCCCACTGTATACGCTTTTGTTACTCTTTTCATGGTAAACCTGTACCTACAGGCATCAGATCTCACTCCACAAGGGCCACAGCTACCTCCGCAGCTTTCCTCAGGGGGGTTCCTACCAAAGATATTTTGGAAGCAGCCACTTGGAGTTCTGTACATACGTTCTCCAAGCACTATCACCTACCATTATACTCCAAATCTAGAGCGGGCTTTGCCACTGCAGTCTTGCAGGGCATTCTGGCTCCTCCTAGTTCCTCAGTGTCTACCACCCCTTTTTTAGCTGTGGGATTCTACCCATCTGTTATGACTGCAGCTGTATGCACGATGAACATAGTACAGTTTTGTACCTACCATAAATGTAGATGTTAGAGTGCTAATACAGCTGCAGTCCAGGTTTCCCCCCCTCCTTCCCCACTTGGGACAGGCCTAATGGCCAACACCCCCTCATACAACTTCATTGGGGTATTCTTTTATGGTGTATTTGCTTGCAACTACTGTTTGATTATATTGCATTGCATTATTACATAAAATTATGTTTTGCCTTCCTTCTGGGGACACCTGACATCTGGGGCAAGAAAAACTGAACAAAATGGCGTCGGCTGGTTCTTTTATACCCCTGTCGCACTGACGTCAGGGAAGAAGCGACGACATCTGATGCCGGACCTAGACTTTGGAATTCGGCCGACCGAGGACCCGCCTGACGGCAGGAAAACCCATCTGTTATGACTGCAGCTGTATTAGCACTCTAACATCTACATTTATGATAGGTACAAAAGTGTACTTTCCTGAGAGGAGCTAACAATTTAAGACCCCGAGGAGAGCTCCCACCGCTGCCTGGGACCTTTTCTTTGTACTAGAGAAGCTCCTGCTTCCCCCTTTTGAACCTGCTGCTAAAGCAGAGTTAAAATTCCTCTCTTGGAAAACAGAATTACTTCTAGCCATCACTTCAGCAAGAAGAGTGTCTGAGCTACAGGCACTAATGGCTATGGAGCCCTTTATTATTTTCCAGACTGACAGGGTCTCCATCAGGACTAACCCATCATTTATGCCCAAGGTGGCATCAAGTGTGGCCTTAAACCAATCCATTTACCAACCTTTTTTCCTGACCCTCAGAATAAAGGGAGGAGGATCCTGCACTCCTTGACGTGCACAGACTGCTCAGGTTCTACCTTGACAGGACTAAGCCTTTCAGAAAATCTGACCAGCTGCTAGTCAGCTTTCCTACAGGGGCAGAGGGCAAGGACATTTCAAAGCAAACCATTTCCAAATGGATAGCACACTGCATCTATTTCTGCTACTAACACCATGGAAAAACCTACCCCACAGGGGATCAGAACTCATTCCACTAGGGCTACCTCATCTTCTACAGCATTTCTCAGGGGAGTCCCTACCAGGGACATCCTGATAGCTGCAACCTGGAGTTAAGTACAACCTTCACCAAGCATTGCCACTTACCTGTCCTTTCTAAATCTAGAACTGGATTTGCCACAGCAGTCTTACAAGGCCTGCTAGTCAGCCCTAATATTTCTTGACTGCCTCCATCCTTACTCAGCTTTAGGAATCAACCCAAGTGTGATGACTGCAACAGTGAAACACGAAGAACATGTACACTTACCATAAATGTAGATGTTCGAATGTATTCAATGTTGCATTCCTGATTACCCTTCCTCCAGCCCCCTGACTTTTCTAGACTTTCTACCTATCCTCTTTTTGGACATATCTTATGGCTGTGGTATTTACTTTTTACTGGAGGTATTCCACACCATGTAATTGCTTCCTATTTTGGGGGCTCCTGACATCTGGGGCAAGAAAAACTGATGTAATGGTGTCGGCTGCATGTTTTATATCCCTGACGTCCTGACATGAAAGAGGTGACTGCATCCGATGCAGAAATACCAAGACT
This sequence comes from Protopterus annectens, assembly GCF_019279795.1. Taxonomy (NCBI): domain Eukaryota; kingdom Metazoa; phylum Chordata; order Ceratodontiformes; family Protopteridae; genus Protopterus; species Protopterus annectens. Next base: position 1,230,013,840 of record NC_056727.1, on the reverse strand, counting down.
CTGGTATTCGGGCCGACTGAGGGCTACGTGCAGGCAAATAACCCCATGTGTGATGATTGCAGCAGTGAATACACTCCTTAACATCTACATTTATGGTAAGTGTATACAACTGTACTTTTCTGCTACTCTGGATACAAAACCTTATATTTACTCAACTCTCTTTTTAAACTAAAACATACAACTTATTCTACTTTTTTAACATTCTCCTTTTTGTTTATAGTACTGCTATGTCTGTCAACAATATACATGTATGTTGCTTATGTATTTTAACATACCAAAATTCTCTATTGCTGTTTTTATTGAAATGTATCTGTATTGCTATTTTTATTGCATTGTATATCTTTGGAGCTTTTCTCCCTGGGCCTCCCCTAAAAAATGGCAGTAGTTCAGCCGGACACTCCTGGTCAACAAATGTAAAATAAATAAATATTATAAATTCCTATATACTGTTTTGCTACTGTTATCGTCAAGCAGTTTCTTTGCTGTATTTTCAGATTCTTTTTACTGGTTGTATGTTTTGTATTTTTCAAATTCTGCATTATTTTTGTTGGACTTCGTCTACACCCTACTTTAATTTTCAGGCTGTGACTGAAGTAGATAATTTGTGGATCAATCTACTACCTTGGTTAACAAACATAAAGTAAATAAATACATACAGTGCAGTAGATAGGGCAGAAGACTTTGGGCAGTTTTACTAACTTTTTATGTCCTGCATGCCACATAAGCTTGAGTAGTCTTTTATCCCAACAAGCCTTTTCAAAACAGCTGGGGAGTGTATTGCATTTTGTTATGAATTTGTGGAAAAAACTGTGGAGGATCAGGTAAGGGCTCACTGTAATAAATCACAGAAGGTTGCCATTGTAACTGTTAACTTGCTTCAGCCCAGTTGGATCACTATCAACCCCTTTTTCCAAACATTACAAACTGGAAATTCGGTCCAGGAGCAAGTCAGGTTTCATCACTGCTTTCCACAGGACATGCTTTTTTGGGATGGAGTGGTAACACTGATCATTACTTCGAAGCTGGATAGTGAGTACTTCTGTAACTGTAATTCTAATGATCAACATAATACAGTTGTCTGAATATATTTACCAATTTTAACAGCAGACATTCAGATAGAAGCTGCAGTTTGAGATCTATCCCGTTTTCCTCTTTGAAGTCGACACACTTTTTTTGTCTAGCTTCGAGTTGGAAGAGGCAATGGGTCTTCCCCTTTTGGGAAGCAGGGAACCTGGGCCTATTTCTGTCACACTATATTTGATTGATTATACTTAACCCAGAACTAAACTAGATGGAAAGATCAGTGCTGAAATGTTGCTATTTAATCCCTTTCTAGACTCTCCAGCTGTCTCCTAGGTTATAATCCCTTACTTATCCATAAAGAAGGAGGTGAACTCTTCATGTACATCCAGGGCTAATTAAACTGAATACCACATGGTGACCTCTTGCTCTAAACCTTGACATTTTTGCTGGACATCTACTTATCAGAAAAATACTAAAAATGGAGTTGTCTGATATCTGTCTGAGTTGTACACAGGACTGATGTCTTTGACAGGGAAGGAGTTGATCTCTTCTCTGAGGACATCTGAAAGTTCTGGAAATTGTCATTAAGATAGACATCCACCTGAAGCAAATTTCCATGGATAATGAATACTGCTACTGTGTTCTTTTATTTGAATGTCTACTGTTTTGGTGTGGGCTAACAATTATATTTTGCTCTCTTTGAAAGTACTGGGCTTTAGACTGGATTTTTCTTATATAAATGTTAATATTTGAATTCCCAAGTTTTATTTAAATGTCTAACACGTTAGGGAAGCTAGTCTATAAAAATTCAATTAAAAAATAAATAAATTAACATGTTCTTTGTAAATGTTTCAGACAACTTGGGGGAAACTAAATGCTCTTTTTGATCAGTGTCTTCAGATTTCCAAAAAGTCTCAGTTCAACAGTTGTAAGTTTCCACAGAGTGCTGCCTCAAACTGTTGTTGTGTCAGCAGATATAACTTGTCTATAAAAAACAATCTTGATATTATTAATCCTTGTTCATTCCTTATGTGTGGGTATCTGTTCCAACCTTGGAACCGAGCCGGCCATCTTCCAAGCTCGCGTCAGCTACAAACTCTCGAGCTAAAACTCTTACCCAGAATCCCCCTCTCCCTGTTACCTCAGATTTCGTTTGCTACATCGCCATTTGGTCATGTCAAGCTACTTCTCTTGAGCTAAATACAATATTTTATTGTCATACTAGTCTAAAACAACCTTTTCTCTCAGAAAAGTTACTAAATTGCTTTCTCTTACCTTATCGCATTTAGTGACTATCCCTTCTTGAATTTTTTTTCAATCCCCTTCATCCTATTTACCGTGAGGTATTTTCTTCTTTGCCATCGTTGGTAAACTCCTTTTCCTCCTTATCTTCGGTTATTTCTTGTACCATTGCTGGTATTCTTTCTGAATTTCCTTCTTTCCTAACATGGCAGATAAAAAAGGTAGTCCAGGATTTAAGAGATGTTCAGATTGTGGCCATAAATTACCTACTTCAGATGCACATTCTCTGTGTCTATTGCTTGGGTGTGCCTCATTTATCAGTTGACCCGCCCTGTGAAATCTGTAAAAATTTCTCTAACAGGACGTTGATTGAGAGGAAAAATAAATCTCGTTTTTCAGAGGCTATTTCTGGGTCTGAGGCTTCAACCCCTCCAAGATCCCATAAGAAAAAGACGAACATACAAAGGCCAAGTCTCTTCCTTCGTCCCCCGACTGGGGACTCCCACCAACCGAGATGCAAGAAGGCTAAGCTTTCCACTTTGGATCTGACTTTTTTGGCTCCAGCACTTTCGGTGCCTAGAACTTCGGCACCAAGGCCATTGGCGCCATCTGTGATTTCGTCACCGAGTGCCCTTTACCGTATCGGTACTGAGGGGCTCCTCTGTCCAGACTTCTCCACCGGCACAGACTATCCAGTCGATGCAGACTGTTACCACATCGACTCCGACACCTTACCTGGAACCGACAACTCAGTTATTGACACCAATTTTTTTGGTCCCCAGCCTCAGCGCAGACAGCCACTTTGGCAGCAACCTTATCATCGGTGCAGACCATGACTTCGGCACTGATTTCCTCGGTGCAGACACCTGTAGTTCAGTCCCTTATGGCCCCATTGTTTTCAGTGCAGACTGGTGAAGTGGGCACCGAGCTTGCCCCATCTTTGGATAGACCTGACTCTCCCTCAGCCGTGTCTGTGAAATCCACTAGAAGACTCTCTGAACATGACGTGTTGCGTCTTGTGGATCAAGTGCTTTTGGCCAGAGGTATCCAGCCCCCCAGGACTGTTATTCCTTGGGAGGTGATCACCCTTTGCCAAAGACCCCTACTTATTCTCCTGCTTCATTGCCTTTGAAGCCCCTTGATATAGCACAGTCTTCCCTCTCTACGGTTCCCTTTATGGACCTCACTAAGGAACTGCAGTTGCCTTTGTGGCAGGAGAGTTTTGCTATGACCCAGGATGTCAGCTGTGGCGTACGTAATTTGGTGTTTCACAGCCATCCAGGGACAGAGTCAGCAGGCTGAGCCACTTAGGGGGAGGGGTGACCCCTGTCCTGGACACTCACCCCTCTTCAGTTGGACTGGCCTTCCAACTAATGGAGAAGGCTTTGGCGTCGGCTGGCGATACTGTGCTATCAATCTCCCCGCCCTCCTCTGGACCGCAATGTACACAAGTCGCTCCTAGCGGACACCGGGTGCAAGGGCCTCAGGATGTACTCCCACAGGAAACCCCTTTTGCGTTATCTTCCCCAGCTTCTCCCTCTGAGGAAGTTCATCGAAAAAGCTTGTGCAAGAGAAAGCACATGGACTCCACAGAGGAGTCCCTTACTGAAGACAGACTTTGATAAGGAAGGGTCCCCTCGGTCACCCTTTGAGGTGTCCTTTGGAGATATCCTTGGAATCCTTAAACAGAGAGGTGACTGGCAGCCCTCTAACCCGACCTCTGAAGAGTCTGTGTTCCTGCAGGCCTTTCGCACCCGGCCCCCTACCTCCTGGGTTACTCCACCTGCCGAACTGGTCTGGCTCGTGGTGCAGCGTGCGTGGAAGGCTGCTGATACCATTGAGGCCATTCCACGGAGGCCAGATAAAATTTTGTCCCCTCCTGCTGACCCCCATTGGTCCAAAGGTCTTCTGTAGATGCTCTGGTGGTGGCAGCCGCAACCAAGAAAAACCTGGCAGAAGAAGAAAGCCAGACTGTCCATCTGCCCAACAAAGAGTCCCGGGCTCTGGACAGAATAGGGAAGCGTACTTTTGCATCCGCGACCTTTGCAATCAGGTCCCTGAATTATATGGCACACTTTACCAGGATTGAAAGGGATTTAATTTCTGAGCTCTCTGAAACTTTGGCTGGTGCCGTGTCTGAGGTCCGTGACAAAGTGGCCTCTCAGCTGGCCACCATTGAATCAATATCTAATTCCTCCATGTGCCTGATATCTCACGCATCAGAAGGAGAAGCTAGAGTGGCGAGTTCAGGCATTGTTCTTAGACGACACGCCTGGATGCGCTTATGCAATTTCGCAGAACCTTTCAAGGCTTCCTTTCTCAACGCTCCCAATGCTCCCATCGAAGCCTCTTCATTGTTTGGACCCAAGGTTAAAAGTACACTGGCCAGATGTGAACAGGAAGGTAAGACCCTTTCTGCCGTGGGTGTCCGTTATTCTTCCCCTCAATGTGCTTTCTCCAGAAACCAGAAGAGTGGGAAGATATGGAACAAAAAGACTCAGGGTCCTTTCCGTGACACACAGGCCGAGTTCTCCCCTAGAGGCAGATGGGGAAACTCACAGGGAAAATGCCCTTTTCGGAGCAGAGGGGGTCTGCATAACCAGGGTTCCAGGGACTCTTTTCCTGGTCAGTCCTACCAGCGCTCCTGAAGAGCGGCCCAACTACTTTCCTCTGGAGGTGGTTGGGGGTCGTTTCACCTTGTACCCTTCTGCCTGGCTTACTATTACCACCAACTCTTGGGTACAAAGGATAATAACGAAATTACCATATTCTCTTCGATCTTTGTCCTCTCCCCCCAACAAACTTACCCAACGTTTCACCCAGTCAAAGGGAAGAAGCAGCATTAGAGATATCAAAGCTGCTAAGAAAAAGGGTCATCCAAATAGGCCAGGCCAGGCCAGATAGGATCCAGATTCTACTCGACTATTTTTGGTGCCAAAGAAAACCGGGGACTGGAGGCCAATTTTGGATCTCAGTGTATTGAACAAGTTTGTAAGAGTGTACAAATTCCGGATGGTCACAATACAGTCTATCCTCCCGCTTTTGGAAAAAGGACGATTGGATGTGCTCAATAGATCTTCAAGATACGTACTACCACATAAAAGTGGACAGGCCATCAAGAAGATTTCTGCGCTTCCGTGCGGGAGCCAGTCACTTACCAGTTCAGAGTACTGCCCTTTGTACTCTCTACAACCCCCAGAGTGTTCACAAAGTGCATGGCAGTCGTCAAAGTTGACTTGCGACTACAAGGATTCCAGGTGTTTCCATACCTAGATGACTGGCTCATCTCTGCCCCCATCAGATATCTATTGGAAGAAGCCCTGGCATACTCTCTCCTCACTGCAGAAAGGCTAGGCATAACCATAAACTGGCAGAAATTCAATCTCACCCCATCTCAGTCCATAGAATCCATAGGGGTCATCTTGGATACAAAGAATTGCAGAGCATCCATTCCAGAGCACAGAATTTTAAGGATAAAGCAACAACTGATCCCTATCCTTTCAAGGGAGAAATCCACAACTCACTCTGTCCTACAGCTGTTGGGTTCCATGGCAGCCTCCATCACCATTGTCCCCCTGGCCAGGTTTCACATGAGGCTTCTACAATGGCTACTGCTCACCCAATGGTATCCTTTTCAGTATCCTCTTTCGGCCATGATTCTAGTAACTCACAGGTGCAAACAGGATTTAAATTGGTGGATGACCCACAACCTGTCACAGTGGTCTCGCCCCTTCTCCCCCAGCAGCCCAAGGCTACAGTGACCACGGACACCTCCCTGATGGGGTGGGGGGGGCTATGTCAGGGACAGACAGTCCAAGGTACTTGGTCCGAATTGGAGGCCCAACTGCATATAAATGTTCTAGAGCTGAGGGCAGTGCTGCTGGCGTTGCAAGCATTCCGTCCACTGCTGCCGTCTGGGACTATTGCGATAGTCAGACAACATGGCGGTGGTCTGGTACATCAATAAACAGGGCGGAACCAAATCTTACCCACTTTGTCGAGAGGCCATGAGGATATGGCAATGGGCGATGGCTGCCAACCGTTTTCTAGCAACGCACATTCCCGGGAGTTCCACTGTGATAGCAGACTCAGCAGGTGCATTCTACAACTTCACGAGTGGTCCCTGAATTCCTTGGTAGCGGCGGAGATCTTCCACCGCTGGGGTCTTCCTTGCTGCAACCTCTTTGCATCCCCGACCAACTACAAATGCAGCAACTACTTTGCCCTGATTCCCCCTCTAGAATAGTTACCCAGAGACGCTCTAGTCCACGACTGGCCCTCGGGTCGTCTTTATGCATTTCCACCTCTCCCCATCATTCCCCAGTTACTGAAGAAAGCCCGCCGTTTTGAAGAGCAAGGTGATCCTCCTAGCACCATATTGGCCTCATCAGATTTGGTTCCCCTTCCTTTGGCCTCACCTGCTAGATCAAGCATGGATTCTCCATCCAACCCCGGGGTTGATCTCCCATCCGCAGAATCTGATTCATCCCAACTTGGACCGCCCTGAAGCTCATAGCTTGGCTCCTCCAATTCCCTTGATTGCCAGGCAAAATGATCTTTCTTTGCCAGTACGGGACCTTCTTATTGCATCTCCTAAGTCTTCCACTAGAATTACTTATCTAAGCAAGTGGAAAAGATTTACCCTTTGGCTGAAAGAAAAGAAAGTAGATCCCTTTTCAGCATCAGTGTTGATAGTGCTGGAGTATCTAGCTGACCTATTTCAATCGGGTCTGTCGGCCTCTACCATTAGATTTCATTTAGTTACAATATCTAATTTCCATGAGGGTGTCCAAGACTCCTCTCTTATGTCACACAAATTATGCAAGACCTTCAAAAAAGGTGCGAATCATCTAAAGCCCCCTTTTAGAGAACCTGTTCAACCATGGGACCTGTCATTAGTTCTACAAGCTTTGACAATGCCACCTTTCGAACCAGCTTCTTCTTGCGACCTCAAATACTTGTCATGGGAAACTTTGTTTTTGGTCGCCATTACATCTGCCATACGCATCTCTGAGCTTCAAGCCTTGTGCATCAAGAGTCCATACTTGATTTTTCATAGAGATAGCGTCATTGAGAACTAATCCTTCCTTTCTTCCAAAAGTGATCTGAAATGTCCATTAACCAAACCATTGAATTGCCAGTTTTCTTTCCCAACTATTAGGTTCATAGGTTCGTACTAGGCTATCTGCCCTAGGACATTTATAAGCCTAGCCAGAGTGTGTGTGGCTTTCACCACCCCTTAGGATGAGAATACTGCGCCCATTTAGGGTTTAGTTTACTGTGCCTCTGTCTAGTAGTGACACAGAGATGACCCCCGGGGTAAACCTACGATCTCCCATCCACTCGTCAAGATTTCTCTTGAATAGAGTTAGTGAGGGGCTCTGCCTAACATGGACTGGGATTCTGTTCCAGAGTGTAGGGAGCCTCTGGGTTATGAATCTGTCCCTCCAGCACATCCTATTTATTTCTGTGTTGAGGTTCAAGTCTCTTGCTCTCGTGGCTCTGATGGATTTGGATTTTCTGAGGTGGAGCATGTCCATTAATTCCGGATTGGACATGGCCTTGTACGTCAGGCACAGATCACCTCTGAGCAGGCGGTATGCGACTGAATAGAGCTGGAGTTTCTTCAGCCGGGCAGCATATGACATATGTTTGAGACCCTTTATCCTCTTGGTGAGGAACTTTTGGGGTCTTTCCAACTGCTGCAGGTGTCGGGTAAGATACATCCCAAATGGGGCATTGTACTCAATCATTGGCCTGATAAGAGAAGAGTACAGGGGCACAATGACCTCTCTTGATCTAGATGTGAATCCCTTCATGATAAGGTGGGCAATATAGAAGGTCTTCCTAACCACTTTGGCAATGTGAGTGTCAAATGAGAGGTTACTGTCAACTTGGGTCCCTAGGTCCCTGATTACCTCTTCCGTACTTAATGGATTACCACCTTTGTGGTAATTTGTGGGTACCTTGTTTTTCCCAAAGGGTATGACTATACATTTTTTGGCATTCAGCTTAAGGCCATGGCTCTGGCACCAATTATCCGTTTCTGAGGCCTCTCTGAAGGATGCTTGTGTCCGCTGGAGTATCAATTATGGCGCCCAGTTTGCAGTCATCTGCGAACTTTGTCAGCCACAATCCCCCTATGTTTGCCTGCACCTCGGAAAAATAAATGCCGAACAAGAGGGGTCCCAGGACTGAGCCCTGTGGGACACCGCCAGACCGGCTTAGAGTCTGACATGGCTCCAGCAACTCTGACCCTGTGGGTTCTGTCCTTGAGCCAGTTTGCAACTCATCTTGTGACATATGGGTTTACATTTAAGCTGGTGAGTTTGTCTATGATGCCCGAGTGGGGTATTGTGTCGAAGGCATTTGCAAGGTCAAGGTAGGTTGTGTGAACTGCCTTACCCTCATCAATGGCCTTAGTGACTGTTTCAAAAAAGTCGACCAAGTTCAAAAGGCAGGATCTGCCCTTGACAAAGCCAAATTGGGTAGGATCCAATGTCTGTAGGTCCCCAATGTCTTTGTTTGAGTTCCATAATGATCTTCTCCATAGCTTTGCAGACCATGCTCGTCAAGCTTATGGGGTGGTAATTTCCAGGGTCCGTAGAAGCACTGCCTTTGTGGAGTGGGACCACTGTTGCCGTACGCCACTCTTTGGGTACGTATCCTGTAGTAAGGCTAAGATTAAACAGCAGCCTTATGTGTGGGTTTAGTTCCTCTTGGAGTTCATGTAGCACACAGCCCAGGACTCTGTCCGGTCCCATTGATGCTGTGTTTTTAGCTTTAGAGAGGGCGGCTCTCACCTGGGCATCTGAGATGTTAGGGAGGCTACACTCTGCTGGGATAGATATTTCTCCTTTTGGGGGGGAGGGGGAGGAGAAATTTGCACTGAACCTGTCTGCCAGAATGTTGGCAATCTCTGTGGGTTCAGTGTATTTTGTGTCATTTTGGACGAACTCTGAGCATATCTGGGAGTTTCCACCCAGGTTTCTAACATAGCTAAAGAAGGCCTTGTGATTGTCTTTTGCGATTTTTTTCTCAAAGTTGGCCTTGGATGATTTTATGAGTGATCGTAGTTTTTTGCTAGTACTGATCAGAGATGCCTTCCCTTTTAGGGATTTTGCTCTGTCATGTAGTAGCTTCCTCCTCCTGTTGTAAAGTTTGTTTATGGCTGGGGTCCACCAGACCGGGCGCCTGCCTTTGGGGGAATGGGTCTTGGTTTTATTTAGGATTGCATGATCCATGCATTCTTGAAGGTGCCCGTAGAAGGCATTTGTAAAGGATTCAGCAGTGTGGGTTGTGGTTTCCACTGGCCCAGGGGCCTTGAAGGATACCACTTCAGTCTTAAGAAGTATGAAGTTGGCTTTTGAGAAGTTCTTCACTATGGTCTTTTGTGCAGGGGGTGGGGGTGGGATGTGGATTTCCAGTGAGATTAATTTATGGTCTGATCTCACCAATGAGGGATATACTTCTGGTGTGGAGCATTTTGTCCCCATGTTTGTGATGATCAGGTCTAGTATATTATCTCCTCTTGTGGGAATGGTGACTAGTTGTTCCATCGCATTTGAGTTTCTGAATTCTAGGAACCTTTGGGCTAGGGTGTTGGGGCTTGAGTAATGTTCCCAGTCTATGTTTGGGTAGTTGAAGTCTCCCAATATGATGGTATTTGGAGAGACATTCATACTCTCCAGTGTCTTCAGGAAGGCTGTGTGGGGTTCCTGAGTTTGAGAGGGTGGTCTGTAGCATGCTACAAACTGTAGGGCAGTTTTGCCTGTGGTTAGTTGCACCTGGATGGTCTCCGATGCTTTGTGCATTGCCGCTAACCTGGAGGGGTGGGTATCTTTGAGTATGGATACTCCCCCTCCTTTTGTGGTTCGGTCCAAGTTTTGGGGCCAGAAAGCATGATATGAGGTAAAACCTGATAGTGCTGGGGTGCTCTCAGGAGCCTTGAACCAGGTTTCAGTCACTGCACAGACATCTATGTTCTCCATACTGAGGAGGGCTTCGAGAGCGTGCATCTTGAGGTTTAGACTTCTGGCATTAAGCAGCATTACCCTTAGTTTTTTTCCACTTGTGTTTTCTAGGGAGGTAGGTTTGTCATTTGAGCCTTGCCTAAAAAAGGCACTATGGGGGTGAAAAGAGCCTTGGCCAATATCCGGAAGCCCAGGGGTGACAGGTGCAAGCCATACCTTGCGAAGCAGCATGGCTTGTCAAGCATGTCATCCCAAGCAGATAGACATTGGATCCCCTTAGAATGACACCAGTAATTAAGCCAATTGTTAAAACTGATCATTTTGTCTTTGTACTGTGGCATCATTCTTGGTGAGGGTAAGATGCTGCTCAGGGTCATACTGGCCTGGGCTACATAATCAGAGAGCTCCTCTGTCTCTTTTCATGTAGTCCAGGGAGGTACGTCTCAGGTCGTTCACACCGGCATGGACAATGACTGAGTCATGTTTGTACTTGCTGTGGAGTGACCTGAGTGCTTTTGTTATGTGGCGGATTCTAGCGCCCGACAGGCAGCTTACTGTGACCTTTTCCTTGTTCAGTCTGGTGAGCGGGACGTCAGTGTGTCTGACTATGGAGTCGCCTATTACAAGTGTGTCTGGCATGTTGTTTGGCCTTAAAGGCTGTGACTGTTTAGCACACTGACTTTGTGAACTATGTGTTGCATGTGTTATGTCTTGAGGGGTTCGTCGCTTGGGTGTCTGCTTTGGAGGCCTCTGTTGTTTTGGTAGATTTTTAATCAGTGCCTCAGAGTATGTTTTTGTGTGTTCATGTGTTTGGTTTGCAGTTGTGATAGTTCTATGTGAGACTGGGTTTGTGGTGTGCGTGGTTACCTTCTCCTCCTGACTGGTCTTGCCAGTACTGAGTTGAGAGAGCTCAGCCTCCAGTTTGGCTATATAGTTGCATCTCTTGCATATATTTGTATTTGTTGGGAGGAGGAGAGGGTTGTCTGTGTACATGAGGCAATTGTAACATTGCCTCAAGACTCCCAGATTTACCAGCTGAACAGGAGAGGACGCCAGCAACTGACCCTTCGACATGCTAGAATAGTGAAAAAGATTGCTGTGTAACTGAGTCAGAAAGGACCTATAGGGAAATGGGTACTCAAGGGAATTTAGGTGAATGAAGTACTTTCTTTTGAGTGCTTTACCTGTATAAAAAATGCTTTAGGAGCAAGTGCTGAGCTTTTCGGATAGAAAATAGGCTGTTTAGATTGCAAGTAGAGCAGTTCCAAGGGAAAAATTGAAGAGCAGACCCTACGGAGCCAGAAACAGTCCAAACCTGATTAACCGGCGTTGCCCGATGCTGCTCTATGAGCAACTCTGCGCAAAAGTGCGCAAAAACGGGCTTTATAGCAGGGGGTTGAAAAGAGCCAGGAATTGACCCAAAATGGCCAACAAACCACAAGTTGCCGGGCTGGAACCAGGAGAGTATTGCCTACATACCTTAGATATTCACAGGCAAATTTGCTTCTACTTGAACAGGACTAAGGCCTCTCGTAAATCAGACCAGTTAATTTTGGCCTACTCTGGACCTAGATTAGGATGTGCTGTTGCTAAGGTCACATTGGCTAGATGGTTGAAAGACTGTGCAACCTTCATTTATACACAACTTAATATTCCATTGCCTACTACCATAAAGGCTCATTCGACAAGGTCGATGGCAACTTCTGCTGCCTTCCATGTCAGAGCTTCTTTACATGACATCTGTGCAGCTGCAACTTGGGCTACGCCTCATACCTTCATCAGTCATTACAAATAGGATTTGGCCTCTGGGGGAAGAGCATCTTTTGGTTCTATGGTGCTCAGGAATGTCCTTCCATGAGAGCCTCCCAGGAATAGAGGTAGCTGGCGACTCTGTCCCATACGTAAGGAATGAACGAGGATTAACAATATCAGATAAAGAAGTTATGTCTTACCATAACGTTCCATCTGTATTGTTGATCCTTGTTCAGTCATTACGACCCTCCATCCTTCCCCCTCCTGTGGCTTCTAGTGGATCTCATTATCCAGTTCTTTTAGGTCATTTGACCAGAGGTAGCCTCTACCTGCTTTTGACTTGCAAACTCAATCTGAGGTAACAGGGAGAGGGGAATTCTGGGTAAGAGTTTTAGCTCAAGAGTTTGTAGCTGACACGAGCTTGGAAGATGGCCGGCTTTGTTCCGAGGTCGGAACCGATACCCACACATAATGACTGAACGAGGATCAACAATACAGATGGAATGTTATGGTAAGACATAACTTCTTTTTATGCATACTTGGTTAGCTGACCTTCCTCCTTTTCTTACTTGCTTATCAAGACTCTGGTTTTCAGTAACCAGTGCCTGAATTTATTAATTTGATTGATACAAAGACAGCCTTGGCTAAGCAGCTGCAACTGTATGTAGTTGAATGAGGGTGATTTATATAGTTTTCAAGATAATTAAGCTGATGACTTTTGTAAGTAACTTATTTTGTTTTGTTAACATTATTTCTTATTAAACTTGCTTTTAATTTGCAAGCTGATGCCTCATTCTTCAATCTACATCATGGTTTCTAGCTTAACCTCAGTACCAAGATAAGAACCCAACACAGTTACTTATGTCTGTTGCCAAAAATGAAGATGTGGCTGTGGTAGGTAGATTCCTTATAAAGACTACAACAATCACTGTGTTTTTCTTTGAGCAGAAAATTACATCCAAAACTGATGTATACTAAGCCTTTACCTCTAAAACTTTATACAGAGTAGACTTTGTTCCCTTTTTAAATATCTGGAGCAGATGCGACTCAAGGCCATAGCCTGATTCCCTATGACATCTTAAGGATTATTCTCCTCTTGCTACTCTTCCCTCAAAAAAGAAAGAGAGGAGTAAAAAGGACACAGGAGAAGTGTTACAGGTACCCAGTGTTCCCAGTTGTTTCTAGAGTGCCTGTTCAGATGGGGCATTTTCATAGCCTTCTGATTCGTTGCCTACATTTTCATACATGTCTGTCCAGACTGATCTTGTACAGGAGTCTTCCTCAGATGCCTGACCCTAGGGCACGTGTGAGGCCTGCATTGTCATTTCTGAAGGGGAAGGCAGGATCTTCACTATCTTTTTCAGGGTGGAAGAGGAGGACTAAGGGTTTGGCATACAAGTCTTTCTCACACAGAGCCTAGGACTTCCAGGGCACACACCTCAACAAAAGACCCAGAAAACTAGACCTAGTTCTCCCCTCACTTCTTCCTGGTAGTTCTCTTCTAAACAGGCGGTCAGCGAGTCTTTCGCTTCCCCTCCTCCCCATGTTCCTCCTGAAGAATGGTTTAACCTGGTCTAAAATCTACTGAAGGCTGTACAGGCCCTGTAACCAGGTAGCTGAACCTTCTGTGTCAGGAGTCCCCTCTTCCAAAAGGAAGTAGCATCACTCTTCTCATGCTAAGGACTCTCATGAAAGTCAACATGAGTAGAAATATTATTCCTGTGGAATGTCTTCCCCTCTTGGTTCCTCCAAATCATCAGGGAACGATATAGACTACAATGGCAAAATATTCTTCATATTGCAGCAATCCAGCACGTCTCAAAGGAAAATTTGTACAGCCTAACACTGTGGACCTCTGTGCCAAGAAGTCATTGAGACCATTTCAAGAGCAAACAAATGGGGTTCTATTCGAGTTCCTGTCCCATAAAAGGAAGGCATCTGGAGATCCATACTGCATCTTTCAAAGTTAAGCACCATCCTGAAGGTACCAAACATCAGATGTCAACCTTAAAAAAAACTGTTAACCCCTCCTATTTCTCAGAACTCTAATGGTCACCCTGGATTTAAAGACGCCTGCCTTCATTTTCCCATGCTAGGACACTTTCTAGAGGTCATACTGAACCCCAGCCATTCTTTTCACTGCACTATTCATACACAGTAAAGCTTTGAATTTGTCCAAGTAGTAAGAATCACTGAAAAGTGACCTAATGGAAACCATAGCGCAATTGTGTAGGTAACTTACCATAGTAGTAGGTATTTGAGTAGATCACTGCTGCAGTACTTATGTCCACCCACCATCCATCTGTTCCTTCAGAGTGCCATTATCCCCCTGTTA